>NC_092095.1:52350946-52650946 GCF_045679555.1 Salvelinus alpinus
GTTTGAGGCCAGCAGCCTCTGAAACATACCTGGGGATTAGTTTAAGAGGATTGCGAAGTGGAGAGATTTGATTTGATGGATTTAAAAGCGTCGTGCTTCATGTGTCCCCGCGATGGATGAATGAAAACATTTTCTGAGTGACGTGATCCCCCCCCCCCCCATTCTATTCCTATACAGCGTTTGATGTTAATGTATGTCATCAACTGTACTATGTAATCTACAGTATATGGAGACAGTTTAAAGTGTGTTTTTGTGTGACAAATGTATTGTGGAGTCACTGGATTGGTTGTGTAAATGTCCTATTTGTTATAATCCCACTAAGAGTTTACTTTCAGATGAAACAATATGTTGAAAGTTGATATTTCAGTGGAAGTACTGTAAATGTTGTCATGCCAGTCCAACCAGTGATGTGGTGGCACAACATATTATCCACTCACAATGTCCTGCCAACCACTTTGCATGTAATCCAAATGTCTACATGGACAGTCAGCTTGTTGACAGACAAGGCGCTGGCAGTAAGCATACAGGGATCACAACCGGTTACTGCCATCCCCTCATCAAATATTATGCTTTTAGTCCTCTCCCTCTCTCTCTTCTCACTATCTTCTCTCTCCTCGCCCTCTCTCCCCTCCTTCCCCTCTTCCATTCACCGACCCAGCTAGTATACTGGGTTCAGGTCAAAATGAATTGCTGAGGAATGTTCTCCTGTTCAATGGCCAGCCCCAGTGTGTCCACCTCATTTGCAGCCAGACTCGTTTCATTTGGGAAGAGGACCCAGTTCCCCAGAGGCCAGTCTATCTCCCGCTCTGTGCTGTCCAGCACTGGGGTTGGACACACTCGCACACATGCAAACACACACTTAAATGAGCATGAACAACACCGCACACACACACACACACACACACACACACACACACACACACACACACACACACACACACACACACACACACACACACACACACACACACACACACACACACACACACACACACACACACACACACACACACACACACACACACACACACACACACACACACAGTGGGGAGACCCAGAGGCGCCCATAAAGCAGTAATGGTGTGTGAGGCCTGAGTGTGAGGCCTGAGTTCCTCTCCCCTCTCTAACCCCTGGCTCTGTTTAGACAGTCTCTACTGCTGCTGACGACCACTCACATCAATTAAGAGCAGCAGTGAATGCATTCCTCCCATAGTCCCGCTACACATTTATCTAGCTAAGAACAGCACGTGGGAAACTCTAAAAACAGCAGAGGTCTTTGGAGGGCTCTCCGACATGGGACAAGCCAGTATGAGCCTGTTTCGGTCTAAGTCTGTCTAAGTTGCCCTGTTGAAAATGGGGCAAGGCAAATGCCTTGTCTCTGATGGATAGCTCAGTCATTTTGAGATTAGCAAGATTTCAGTTTGACAGCTGTGTAGGCTATATGAATGTATTTGTTCTATAGTCGCAGCGATTGCCAACATAGTTTCAAATGTGAAAGACATATTTCAAATGTGAAAGACTGTTAAATCCTTGTCATGTTGTGGTTGACTGCCTTCTGAATCTATTGTCCCACTCAAAAGCAACATTAAAAGTTAATACCCCAACACCATTTATAGGCAATAAAAGGGTTTTCTGTGGTAACTGTCAATGGATGGTGTTGGTGGAATCTGATTACTCCTTTGCCTTTAGAGACAAAGTACAGTATTACCCTGTTAAATTATGCCATTAAAACGGCACATTCTTGTGGTTTAAAACGGCTGGGTTCGCTCTACGGGAGTTCTCCAAGGTGAACATTTTAACAGGACATTATTCCAGTCACTAACTGCTAAATTCCAAGGATTGCCAATCAGGTTTGGCCCACAAAATAAAGCCATGGATTATATTTCTCAACAGAGTCTTTATGCAATGACAGATTCTTGGAACACAGGCTTGTAGAACTCTGGTTGTTGTGCCTCTTTAAATATAACCTTAATCTTTGATTGTGTTGGCATCTATCCCTTTGATACATGTGTCCACTAAGGATTAAGTTTAAGAGACAAAACCGGTGGACATAAAAGTAAGTTGGAAACACCCCACATTGGATTTAGTTTTAAGACTTTAAGACTAGTTTTAAGCAGTATGCTTTCAGCAGTAACTGGGCCATAAGTTTCACATGCAAACTCTTTATGAGAAGATTGATGTGTCTGCCGTCATTTGAGAGTTTTTTTGGCATCGAAGCTTCATACTTTATCCCACAAAATTGTGATGAGAAGAGCTACAATGTGAACAGTATACTGTTGCAGCCTCACAGTCCAACCAAGGTGCGTGGATGGAGAAGATGACAGGATATGTGACAAGCATTCATCTACTTTTGAAGAAAATGCTTTCTTTATTGTTAAAACCTAGAAACATAAGCTTCCATCATGATTCTTAACCAAGGACAGGTGTCAAACCATTCTAGTAACATCTCTTGATTGATCTTTTCACACGATTTAAAGATGCCCTTTTCGGGAAACAAAACCATGTATGACATTTGTTGGGAATGAACTGGAGCGTATGCATCAAGCCTCTCAGTTGGAGTGCTGATGTAGGATCCCCCTGTCGATGTCATCTTATTCATTGTGATATAAAAGGCGAAACTGATCCTAAATCAGCACTTTGAGTTACATACCGGCCCATGGCTTCAGATTGAGGTTAACCGAGCCTCGGGAATGTCAACAAACTTCAGCTCCCATCTATCCCAATCGTAAATCACAGGATAATTGTGGGAGAAACAAGCAGACCTCATCCACTTGCCGTTTCTTTTCTTTTTATTTGGCTCAGTGGGGTCAGAACTGTACTGGCTGCTGGTACCTGGCGCTCTCTTACATAGAGACGTAGGTGTGTGTGTGTGTGTGTGTGTGTGTGTGTGTGTCCACATCCGTATGTGTGTGTCAGTGTGTGACATAGCTAACACGTTGTAATGGCCTCTCCAGGGAGACCAGGGACCCTTGAGAGAACGAGAGCCAGTGTTTACCCGTACCTTTGTGTCTATTCTAGAGGAATGACTTGTTTGTCTGCTGCTGTAAAAGGGGACAGTGTTTGCGCTGCCTCTGAAACGATGGTCGATGGCTTCCCATTCACAATGAGTAAAAAGGGACCAGGGGTGGCCTTTAAAACTAGCCTGGATGAGTCAGCAGTAAACAGCCATAATGGGGTATGGAGTGTGTGTGTGTGTGTGTGTGAGGCTTAAGAGTGAGTCCCCCCCATATTGAGAGGCAGTCAGTGCATTTTGAAGGGCCTACTGCAGAGCGAATGAAAAGCTTGTGATGGTTGTTGTCACGTGTTGGTCAGTGTGACATCAACACTGGCTCCATGGGGAAAGGAATGGACAGATAAAGACAACTATAGGAGTGATACACACATGATTACACATCGGAACATGAGTGTATACCTGAATAACTGGGGTTTGACATAGATGGTGAAAATACCCCACAGTGTGTGGTGTGCGTGTATGTTTGTGTGCATGCATGCATACGTGTGTGTGTGTGTGTATCTGTGCACGTTTGCGTCTGGTTCCAACACTGAACACCTGCAGTGATTTGTGACTGATGATTCAGAATCTCCATTCATGGTGCCTGAGCCGACTGTCTGCATTCTGTCTGTGAACTGTCGTGTGATGTCGGGGCCTCGGAGGCCATTTCAGAGTACATCTGTTCTGTCGGAGTGTTTCGTTCCGTCTGAGGTGGAATGCTTCTGACTGTGGCTGATGTGGTTTAGATACAATCGAGGTCAGCCGTGACATGCCCAATGAGAAAATGTTTAGAGAGACGGGGGGAGGTGTGTGTGTGTGTGGGGGGGGGGGATCCTTGCTCGCTAGGAACATTCTAAACCCTGTCAGACCCAAAGCTTCAGAGCTAAATTTGCCATAGCTGTCATTGGACAGAGGATTAGTGGTTTGTGTGACTGTTACTGATCGTTGACGGGTAATATGAGCTAAAGAGCCTTGGGTTTTCTTATCGTGTGGAAATGAGTGTGTGAACATATGTGTTGTAATTTCAGAAGATAAGGCAATTGGCAAGGCATATAATATGTGAACATCATCCCATTTGAACTTTTCCTACTGTATTTTGTCAAATCTGTCTCTGCCTCTGAAAAAGTTCATGGTTCGTTCACTGGCTGTTCTCTATCAAGGTTTTCCATAATTTATAAAGTGTTAAAATGTCTAAAAAGATGGAGCCATTCTTATCCAAAACGTAGAGCTTCCCAACGATAGATATAGAGGTGTTCTTTGTGTGTTTCCAAAGAAACCTCATCATGTTTCATGTCCTCCATTATTGATGCATGCGGTGTGGTAACACTCATTGGCCATCTGACCTCCTCATTTCATGGGTGTGTGTGAGAGGTGATAACATATGGCTCCAACCTCCTGCTGTTCTCCCGTGTAGCCCAGGTCTGGACAGGGTACCAGAGGTCAGACCCCCAGATGTGGGTGGTAGATGTAGCAGCCTCTCTCTGCCTCTCAGTGCTAAGGGGGAACGTTTTCTAGTGACATGGCTGTAACTGCATAACATACATGTGCGTAGATGCACCTGCATACACACACACACACGGGGGCATTAGCCATGATTGCTTTCTAATGGATGCCATAACTTAATAGGCGCCAGAACAAACTCATTGGCTTGACACTCCATGGAAGGAAAAAGAGAGGCAACCGGCAAGGTCTCTCCACACACACACACACACACACACACACACACACACACACACACACACACACACACACACACACACACACACACACACACACACACACACACACACACACACACACACACACACACACACACACACACACACCAGATTTGTTCACCTGCAGAGTTAAAACTCAGCGTGGAACTAGCCAGCGCTAATACATAAATGCATGGGTACTCATCATCATCCAAACATTTATGCTTCCCATCCACTTCCCTCTGTGTACATTTGCGGTTTACTCAGATCGAGATAACGTCATAGTTTAGATGTTCCGTTTGCTTATGTAAGCCTTGTATTAACACTAACGGAGGGCTATTTTATTCAGGCATCCTTTTCCCAGAGTGGTGTGTTTAGAGTATAGTCTGTGAGAGCTGGCATTGCTGGAGATGAGTTTTCATTATTATGTAGTGGATGGTGAGGTCGATTTCCTGTTTTAGCCAAATTCTTCCCCGGCATGACTATTTGTAGTGTACAACCATGGACGATGTTCTATTGTCACATACACCGGATAGCTGCAGTGAAATATGTTGTTTTACAGGGTCAGCCATAGTAGTACTTCACCCCTGGAGCAAATGAGGGTTAAGTGCCTTGCTCAAGGGCACATCGACAGATTTTTCACCTTGTCTGCTCGGGGGTTTGAACCAGCGACCTTTCGGTTACTGGCCCAGTGCTCTAAACGCTAGGCTACCTGAAGGCAGTATGTCATTTTGTCATTGTTACGTACGCAGTAGCGTTGCGGCAATGGTTTTGATAGGACAGAGAGTTAGGTTTGGCTTGCCAGTGTATGAATGTGTAGTTTGGACTACAGAGTAACCCTAAGTATTATGAATAAGGATAACTATTTTCTTTGTATATTCCCATCTGTCCTCATCAGACAAACTTACACTTGACTAAATAGACTTAAACCACACAACCTCACACAAGGGACAATGGTTGACAATGGAACAATGAGGATAAAAGAAAAAAAACGCAACACAACGAGCTGCCTCCCACAATGCATTTCAAAGCGTGTCTTGGGGCAAACGTGTCAGCTCAGGTTGGCAAATAACATCTCCCGGAGAATGATTGATCCTCCCGCCCCTCGCCAGATCATGTCTTTGCACGCTGGGATGCTCCGACGCCAAAGCAGCCGCGCTCGTTGTCTGTCACGTGACGGCGAAAACAATCTAGAGATGGTGAAGATTGGTTAGCCTGGAGAATGTGGGAGAATGTCTGGGGAAACAGGGCTGATTTGATCTGTGTTCGTACACACACCTTTCCTCGCCTCGCCTTGGATCATTCTAGGCTGTCATACGAAACCTAAAGGAAGGTGATGTTGCTGTGATTGTGCCTGAATAACAACATCCCAATGAGGAAAAGACCAATAAGTATCATGTGGATGGGTGGACAACTGACAGCTGATCCTGGATCAGAACTAGATGTGACAGAACTAGTTCAGAAACATATGGAGCCTGATTAATAAGGTTTCAGTATAGTTCTGGTCCAATACTCTGCAGTAACCAATCAAATGTCGTTTTTTGGCTTAACGTTCATACTGTCAGTACATATTGCCAAAAGTACCTATAGGGCGAGCGATGAGATGGCATGTGGGATATGGGATGGTTGAGGCGCCCTCCCTTGCCCCTGCCCTGCCCGTGGTGTCAGCCTGGGGGCAGAGCTTGGCCCTCCCTGGTCCTTGGCCCTTTGCCCTTCGCTGCAGCAGCTTGTGCGAGGCGTGGGAAGCAGTGGGGCGTCCGCGGGGGGGGGGGGGGGGGGGGGGGTGTTAGGTGGTTGGGCCTGCTTCACTGAAGCGTGGAGCTAGCCAAGCTGCGTTCCTGCTCTCCACTGGCCCAACTGCTCGTGGTGGATATATTGTGGGCAGACTGTGGGTACGGACTGAGCACTGGTGCGGGCAGTGCCAGGTGAATCCAGGAGACTGGGAACTGCTGGAGGCCAGCGAGGTGCCAACCCCGATCTGTCTGCCCGTCGCTGCCGTTGGAATCCACTCGCTCCCGAAGCCCCCTAACTGTGTTCAAAGAGCAGGGGGAAAAAACGCAGGGATGGAGGGAGGAGGGTTTGGATGCAGCTGGGGTTTCAATTAAGTATCGAGATGAAAACATTCGCAAAGACATGGTCAACTGTGGACAGCTAGCTGTTTGAGCATACAGCGTGCTTGCTTTCCGCTTCCTGTTCGATCAAACATGGGATCAGAGCATTGGAACACATCTTGGCCATGTTCCAATTCCATACTACCATACCATTTAATTAGAACACACGCCCCATACATTCTAGTAAGTGGTACTGTATGCCAGTGTGGCATATGGGAACAGAGCCTTATATTTCTAACCACCTATCACAATTCAAGGAGGATGAGTTCTGATATCTGGAATGTTTGTCATTGTAGCATTTAGGACTGACTCTCGTTCTGTTTCTCTTTTGAGAGGTAGGTTTACACAGCTGGTCATGGACAGGCGAGCCTAGCCGCTCCCAGATAAACAGATCAGCAGAATGGGCTAACTTGGATGTAGTTGAAATGCAGATGCCAGGATCAAATATGCAAAATGGGTCGTCTATTACCCAGGCCGTTTTTTTCCTCCAGCCCTTACTTACATGATCCTATTCAAATACCACCCCTCCACATTCTCAGGGCTGAAATTGGAGTCAAATATTGCCATGTTGAAATATTGTTTTGACTGCCTGTTAAAAATGTACCAATTACTGTAATTATGTTTAACACAGAATGTCAAATGGCTCTATTTTTGGCAGTGGTTTTCTCAACGGGCGCAGTTAGCTCAAGTTTCCTGCCCCCTGTAACATGTCTGTGAATAAGTGGCCTGAAACTTAACCCCTTACATGTCTTGCTCGCAGACATGACAAAGACTTGCTTAATAAACAACAGGTGTAGATTACCAGGGAAATGATTACTTCCCTACAATGCAGAGAGAAACAATTATAATGATAGAAAGATATCAACACAAGGAATAAATACACAATGAGTAACGATAACTTGGCTATATACACGTGGTACCAGTACCGAGTCGATATGCAGGGCTATGAGGTAATAGAGGTAGATATGTATATGGGTAGGGGTAAGGTTACTAGGCAACAGGATAGATAATAAACAGTAGCAGCAGGGTATGTGATGAGTTGCCAGTTAGGAAAACAGTGTAGATGTGGTGACGAGTGGTTACAGAAGTTCAGGTGTTTCTCACAAGGTGACACAGCACACGCACACACACTCACACACACACTCACACTCACACACACACACAATAACTGGAATGGCTACTAACAGGAGTGTGCAACTGGAGCGGGAGTGTGTTGCCGTGTGTTTCAGTTTCAGGTGTAGCGTGTAGGATCACATGGGGACAGGTGTGTGTGTGTGTGTTTGTGTGTGTGTGTGTGTGTGTGTGTGTGTGTGTGTGTGTGTGTGTGTGTGTGTGTGTGTGTGTGTGTGTGTGTGTGTGTGTGTGTGTGTGTGTGTGTGTGTGTGTGTGTGTGTGTGTGTGTGTGTGTGTGTGTGTGTGTGTGTGTGCACGTTTGTGTTTGCGTGTTTTTATAGGGCAGGTCAACTTATGCTCAGATTCATAGCATCAACTTCCGGTCGGATTCACAGCGTCACTGTTTCTCAATCAGTCAGCGTGCCAAGGCTTTGCGTAAGTGAATATGTCTCTCTTTCCCTTTCCTCACACACAGCAGTCGGATGACACACAAACCAGAACTTTCTTAGCTCGTGTCAGCGAGTAGTGTCCTACAAACTGCTAGTTCAGTGGGGACTTCACCATCCATATTCTACTATATCTGTATTCATCTACTACTCTATAGCTTCTACCTTAGTAGTCTTTTTACGCAGGACTTTCCCCAGGTAAGTCAAAGAAGAAACTCTTGGCCTCTCAGCGCTATTCCGATGCTGTGAAATTGCCCTGTTACTAATGCTAAGAGTTATTTTGTGGGCTAACAATGGTGGCTGGTGGGCAATGAAACCACAGCATTACAGTACCTCTTCTTGTTTATTGCCTTCAGATAGGTTGCTAATATGGAAGGTATTCCTGGCCTAGAGGAGTTGTCTTGTCTGTTGGTTCCAGACAGGTAGCTACCAGTAATATGGATTACTAAGCGTTGTTTTGTGGGCTAACAAAGTGATGGTGGCTGGCTGGCATTGAAACCACAGCAGTACAATTCCTCGTGTCTGTAGCTTTCAAACATGTTACGGTATGTTGTTAATATGGAAGGCATGCCTGGCCGAGAGAACTGCTAGTCAGTCAGGCAGTGATACCTTGGGAAAAGCTCTGAAGAGGCCATCATTATCAGTGTCAGTACATGAGCGCGCCGCTTTCTCTCATTAGCAAAATGACTGAGCTCACGTGAGAGTGGGGGGTTTGTGTGTTACACAGTTTTCATAGAAATAGAACGCTAGACGCTGTATCTCTCTGACTGAGTGGATGTTTATGGTTGTCTATGTGGAATTCTTTTCGTGCTTTTTGTGTGCTATTTTTATCAAGGCGTAGGCTAGTGTGTCTCTGTTGAGTGTGTCTGTCTAGTTGCTGCCCCCTATACCCTTTCTGTTTGTTGTTTGTTGACGTGTTGGTAAACCACAGTGCTGTTAGCTAGTTGTTTGGCAGAGCACAGTGCATGGATCACTGACAGAGAGAGGTGACAGGCCTGCCTGACTGTGTCCCAATGAAAAACGATCAGCTATTCACTCGTCTCTTGTTCTCTCTCGCTCTCTCTCTCTCTCTCTCTCTCTCTCGCTCTTTCTCTCCTCTCGCTCTCTCTCTTTCCCTTTCTCTCCCTCTCTCTCGTTCTCTTTCTTTCCGTCCTTCTCTCTCTCTCGCTCTTTCTTTTGTTCAGGGAGAAGCTGGCCGTGGCTCGCCTGCAGAGGGAAGTCGCACGAAGCAAAAGCGAAGGAACAATGGTACTGTTGATGCTGTCTTACACACACACACACACACACACACACACACACACACACACACACACACACACACACACACACACACACACACACACACACACACACACACACACACACACACACACACACACACACACACACACACACACACACACACACATTATCAGCCTTAAACCCACAGCCAACAGTTGTAGGCATGCCAGTCCTGCTCGGTCATCGACCAAGGTCACTGAACTGATAACTTGCCTCAACCAAAAACCATATATATTTACGTTGGGTCTTGCAACCCTTTTCTGGGTGGCAATTCTAGGTCTTGCTCCCATCGCCATGGTATTATCAACCCATATTATGGGACATTAGTGCAGCAGATTTCAGGGATAACGTCAAATGTAACGCATAAGCGCACACACACACACACACACACATACACACACAGTGGTTGTATAACAAGGGGAAAGCAGACCAGCGAGCCAGACGTGCGGACGCGGAGGGCGTGAGGTAGGGCTCGGAGAGAGGGGACCGACAGTGTGACAGAGCAGATACCAGCTGACCACGGCCTTGGACTCAGCTGTTTACAACTTTAGAACCCCGGTAAATTCATTACAGCCCCAAATAGCTTCATAAAAGAGCGCTACGGCAGCAAGCCTAAAGCAGACTTGAGATTTACATACTCTAGGATAGCCATATCTACAATGCTTTAGTAGTAGTGGTCTCGAGCGTTCTAGAAGTCCTCCTGAGAATACCGAGTTAACAGCCTGGGCTCGTAACAACACACTTACATACTGAATAGAGTGGCTAGCATACGCATCATGACAATGACCGCATACTGTACATAGCCTTCTTTGTATAGATGGTCCTGTATGGCTCAGTTGGTAGAGCATGGTGCTTGCAATGCCAGGGTTGTAGACTCGGACCAGTATGAAAATGTATGCACTTACTAAGTTGCTCTGGATAAAAGCATCTGCTAAATGACGTATAGATATAGATTGTAAGAGAAATGTTTCCTGGAAGCACCCCACTGAGGCAGTGACGTTTTACCATGGAGTCTTTGGGAAATACTTGGATGTTAGTTTGTGAATGTGGAGAACGACCTACCCGGTGTATTTACTTCCGCATTGCGGTTCCTGAGGTATGCTGTAGCCGTCGACAAGGTCGTGTGTGACCATGCAATCAGAGTCACGTTGAGGCTCACTGTAGCCAATTCCATACAGTCGCAGCACAAGAGAAGGACGTTCACACACAGCTCTTATCTCATTGGGAAACTGCGTGTCAGCACCTCGTACTGTAGTCAGTCGGACTAAGAGACTGATCAGCCTCTGACATTAGTGAAGAGCTAGGAGGGAGATATCTACTGCCTGGCTGTGTGTGGCTTTCTCTGAGTACTGCTTCTTCGAGTCATGAGAGTGGATGCCATGCTAATTACAACTCCGGGTGTGTGTGTGAGGAAGGGGGGTGAAAGAGGGATGATTTATCTGTGCCAGACAGGAGGAGGGGAAGGGAGTGGTAAAAGAAGAATGTGGGGTGTGTGTGTCTCTGAGCTCCATTTGAAATTGGGATTATCCCTCCTGGAGTACTCCCTCTCACACACACATGCCTGGGAGATGCTCCTCTCCTCTGGGAGCTCAGGCATGCTCTTTAGGGTCTGTAATAGAAATCGAAAGAGAGGGCTGCATCAGGGAGATAATTGTTAATGTGATGGCAGGGTGAACTAGAGGCACTCTGCTCCTAAGAGTAACCTCCTCTCACACACAGACACGTAATGATATACAGATACCGGCAGACACACGCGCACACACACTGCCTCCAGAGGACGACAGATTAAATGCTGTAGACTTTGAAGTGTGCGTCTCTGACCCTCCAGGGTCTGATGCCTCCTCCTTAACTAGTTATGCTCTCTTCTCTGCCTTCAGCGTGCAAGAGAGAGAGAGAGAGACCGAGAGAGAGACTGACGACCTCCTCTGGGACACGTTAGGTTACAGTGTATTGATTGTATTGTGTAGGGAAAGAATGCATTATGAAGTCTTTATGATTTTGCATGTAATTGTATACTTCCTGGTTCCCTTTGTGTCGTAATACAACTGAGTAACAAGCCTTAACTTTAGCTAGTGTTTTAAATTGGGGCGGGGGGAGGGGGGGGGGGGGGTACAGTTACGCAATGCCATGGCAACTGCCAGCGACATGGGCCTTAGACTTCTGTATCATTCTTCATTGGGCATTTAAAGTTTGTTATCAGAACTTAAACTACAGGAGTTTGTAAAAAGCAATAAGTATGTATCAAGCATCTCAGAATAGGAGTGCTGATCTAGGATCAGTTGCTCACTCTGTCCATGTAATCCTATTCATTATGATCTAATAGGCAAACCTGATACTAAATCAGCACTCCTACTCTGAGACACTTTATTGATACGGCCCCTGGTCTACCCACCATTGCGACCTGTATGCTCTCGTTGGCTGGTCCTCGCTACATATTCGTCGCCAAACCCACTGGCTCCAGGTCATCTATAAGTCTTTGCTAGGCAAAGCTCCGCCTTATCTAAGCTCACTGGTCACCATAGCAACACCGACCCGTAGCATGCTCTCCAATAGGTATATTTCACTGGTCATCCCCAAAGCCAACACCTCCTTTGGCCGCCTTTCCTTCCAGTTCTCTGCTGCCAATGACGGGAACGAATTGCAAAAATCACTGAAGTTGGAGACTTATATCTCCCTCACTAACTTCAAGCATCGGCTGTCAGAGCAGCTTACCGATCGCTGCAGCTGTACACAGCCCATCTGCACATCTATCACTCCAGTGTTTATTGCTAAATTGTAATTACTTCGCCACTATGGCCTATTTATTGCCTTACCTCCTTACTTCATTTGCACACACTGTATACAGATTTTCTATTGTGTTATTGACTGTAACGTTTGTTTACCCCATGTGTAACTCTCAACTGGCCTACCTGGTTAAATAAAGGTGAAATTTTGTCAGAGTCCCTATATGATAGACATTACCTATATTCATTGGTTTATTGGTTATAAGGAGATGTTGGTATAGCCTTACCTGCCAGGCCTTGAACGTGCTGTGTACTGCTTAAACATTATCTTAAGCCCTGCAGGGTGTTTAATCAGCCAGCCCCACCCAGCCACCTTCCGTTCAAACTCAGTCAGGAAGAAAAACACTGGATCCCCCACAAGGTATTTGATGATGAGCTCTAGTAACTGGTCATGTTTAGGCTCAGAGAAGGCAGAACACAGGCCCAGTCACTCCAACAAGCGTGGCCTTTCTTTCTCCAGTCAAACCCTCTCATTCAGTACCAATCACTGCTGTGGGTTTCCCCTGGAATTCAGAATCCTGAGAGAGAGAGAGAGAGAGAGAGAGAGAGAGAGAGAGAGAGAGAGAGAGAGAGAGAGAGAGAGAGAGAGAGAGAGAGAGAGAGAGAGAGAGAGAGAGACTTCTGAGGTCGCTAGATGCTGCTGCTTTGGCCGAGCTGGCTGTACATGAAAGGGCCATTTTAAAACGCTGGCTGAGATTATGACCACTGGAAACGGCTGTCTAAACAACGTGGGAAAATAAACGCTGCACTTTGTGTGAAACGCACTTTATTTTTTTTGCCAACTGAGGCACACCATGGTATCACAGCTTAATAGACCCATAATAAAGTGTAGATGCGTACAGCTTTCTTCGACACACACATTCACGCACGTGCAACTCGACACACACACACACACCACTTTATTTCTCCTTCCTTGATTACTGCATGCGATTCGCTCACGCTTGAATGAAACTCTAGCGAAATGGATTGAAACATTTTCTCATCAGCATCGCATTCTAGGAAATTCAACAGTCCCATTTACTCCAAAGGATACAAATGCACCAGTGGTAATTCATGGGGAAAATGCAAGGTACTGTTACAGATCTGTGTCTTTAAAAGAGATCAGGACAAACATACAGAGCAGTAGGCCAAATGGATAATAAACCTAAAAAGCGTGCCTATGCAGTCTAGCTATAAGCTAGAATGGGGGAAAAGAAAGAACGGGATTGCCTAGTGAGTTGAAGTCCTAGAAATAGCATTACTTCTATTCTAGAATGGTGCTGGTATAATAGTATATTTTCATTCTATAGTATTTTCCTTGTATTTCTATGGTTGACATCTGTGTGGTGGACTGAGGTCTGTGTGGAGACAGCATGGAGATACCTTTGACAGCTGTTTGGAGGATCTTTGACACTGGTGAGGGACTGGGGACCGAGGGGACCGCTGGGGACTCAGGTGCTGTCTCTACAGATTGGGGCTTATCAGCCATGTGCAGGGAGAGAGGGATCCCAGTGATGGCTGTCACCGCTCGTCACCCATCTCAATGTGCAAAACCACTATGGGGACCATCACTGGGATACCTCTCTCCCATAGTGGTTTCACACATTGAGATGGGTGACGAGCGGAGACAGGCAGGCCTATAGAGCCAGCAGTCTCTGAATGGGAAACATGTGGGGCGGGGGGGTTGGGCGGTGTGTGTGTGTGTGTGTGTGTGTGTGTGTGTGTGTGTGTGTGTGTGTGTGTGTGTGTGTGTGTGTGTGTGTGTGTGTGTGTGTGTGTGTGTGTGTGTGTGTGTGTGTGTGTGTGTGTGTGTGTGTGTGTGTGTGTGTGTGTGTGTGTGTGTGTGTGTGTGTGTGCGTGCGTGTGTGCGTGCTTACGTTTGTGTGTGTAAACTCAGCAAAAAAAGAAGCATCCTCTCACTGGCAACTGCATTTATTTTCAGCAAACGTGTAAATATTTGTATGAACATGAGATTCAACAACTGAGACATAAATCGAACAAGTTCCACAGACATGTGACTAACAGAAATGGAATAATGTGTCCCTGAACAAAGGGGGGGGGGGGGGTCAAAATCAAAAGTAACAGTCAGTATCTGGTGTGGCCACCAGCTGCATTAAGTACTGCAGTGCATCTCCTCCTCATGGACTGCACCAGATTTGCCAGTTCTTGCTGTGAGATGTTACCCCACTCTTCCACCAAGGCACCTGCAAGTTCCCGGTCATTTCTGGGGGGAATGGCCCTAGCCCTCACCCTCCGATCCAACAGGTCCCAGACGTGCTCAATGGGATTGAGATCCGGGCTCTTCGCTGGCCATGGCAGAACACATGGCAGGAACTCACGCACAAAACGAGCAGTATGGCTGGTGGCATTGTCCTTCGACGATAAACGTGAATCCGACCATCACCCCTGGTGAGACAAAACTGCGATTTGTCAGTGTAGAGTACTTTTGCCAGTCCTGTCTGGTCCAGCGATGGTGGGTTTATGCCCATAGGCGACGTTGTTGCCGGTGATGTCTGGTGAGGACCTGCCTTACAACAGGCCTACAAGCCCTCAGTCCAGCCTCTCTCAGCCTATTGCAGACAGTCAGTACTGATGGAGGGATTATGCGTTCCTGGTGTAACTCGGGAGTTGTTGTTGCCATCCTGTACCTGTCCGCAAGGTGTGATGTTCGGATGTACCAATCCTGTGCAGGTGTTGTTACACGTGGTCTGCCTCTGCGAGGACAATCAGCTGTCCATCCTGTCTCCATGTAGCGCTGTCTTAGGCATCTCACAGTACGAACATTGCAATTTATTGCCCTGGTCACATCTGCAGTCTTCATGCCTCCTTGCAGCATGCCTAAGGCACGTTCATGCAGATGAGCAGGGACCCTGGGCATCTTTCTTTTGGTGTATTTCAGAGTCAGTAGAAAGGCCTCTTTAGTGTCCTACGTTTTCATAACCGTGACCTTAATTGCCTACCGTCTGTAAGCTGTTAGTGTTTAACGACCGTTCCACTGGTGCTTGTTCATTAATTGTTTATGGTTCATTGAACAAGCATGGGAAACAGTGTTTAAACCCTTTACAATGAAGATCTGTGACGTTATTTTGATTTTTACAAATTATCTTTGCAAGACACGGTCCTGAAAAAGGGACATTTCTTTTTTTGCTGAGTTTATGTGTTTGTATGTGTTTACGTTTCTGTGTGTTTGTGTGTGTGTGTGCCTCTCTCTCTTTGTGTCCGTCTTTCTCCCTCTCTCTTTCTCTTTCTGTGTGTGGATGGACAGGGGGTGTGGGTCCCTTGGCAATGATAAATGGGCCACTCATACGGTTTACCATATCCCGGGGTGTGTGTATGCTGTACATCTGCAGTTGCTGCCTGCATGAGAGCAATAGCCAGGCTCTAATGTAATGGTTGGCCCTGCATGATAATTGAATTTATGGACTCCCCAGGGATCTGTAGGGCAGTGATTTCTAGGGAATAGCATGAGGTTCGGTTTACACCATCCTCTGTATTTCAAAGATAAGTATTCTTTTAGCAAATGGCCGTGTTCAAGAATATAATCATATTTTATACTGCAATTTAAATATGGATATTATGGTAATTGTTATCTGCTCAACATACCAAGAGCAGAGCTACTGCTAAGAACCTGCCAGAAATGAAATTGTTATTTAGAAAATCTATTATTTCAATGCAATTGGGCTAAAAGAGTAAAGGCACTTCAGGAACAAATGCTACATGACATGCTACTTTTTAAAGCATGTTGTTGTTGTTGTCATAATAGAAGGTAAGTACCTGTATTCTGCATTGTAGTGAACACACATTGTTAAGCCTACAGTTTGCCAGTCAGACAAATCCCCTTCTTACACTTCTTCTAGCAGAATCCAGGCTGGTCAATATACTGCCAGCCTGGCAGGCAGACAGGCAGACAGTAAACTGCATGTATTATTGATGAAGGAGGAGGAACCTGCATGGTGCTTTGTATCCCTGATGTTTGTGTTGCAGTACTGGGCCAAGGAGATATCCTTCAGACCTTTGATTCAGAGAAAGCCTGCCAGCATCATACTGAGGTGCACTGTGTAATGAAGAGATTATTGAGTGAGAGATGGACACACACACACACACACACACACACACACACACACACACACACACACACACACACACACACACACACACACACACACACACACACACACACACACACACACACACACACACACACACACACACACACACACACACACACACACACACACACACACACACCCTCTCTCCCCACCCCATCAGCCCTCCCCCCACACACACATACACATACACACTTATTCACTGATAACATTGCACAGACTGCAGCTTGTGCACAATGTGGCATTGCACAGACTGCAGCTGGTGCACAATGTGGCCTTGAGAGACGCAGTCGTCTCTAATTAATTTAAAATCTCCTCCGGATCATGGAGGGGTATCAGGGGGTTACGGAAGGTCTAGTAATTCACTACTGAGAACCCTTTCTGTCCCTTATGAATAAATGACAACACAATGCTGTAGATTTACACAGCCATGCTAGGACTGTGTCTAGTGCAACTGGGTTACTATAGCATGGAGCAATCAAGCCCAGTTACATATGCTGAATATTATGACAGAGACATGATTTGAAGTAATGATTCTATGTTTATACCATATGTATATATTTTGCTAATGATGGATCTTATGCATACACCCAGCTCCATATCCGTGCCTTGTTTCACAGGGGTTGGGTTAAATGCGGAAGACACATTTCGGTGGAATGCATTCAGTTGTGCAACTGACTAGGCAGTCCAATGTTTCACTTTTCACTGAACAATGCTGTAGTAATATTTGGATGAAATCACTAGCCTTGCTTATTTCCCCACCGTGACCTTCCCAGGTAATAGCATGATAATCCCATCGAGCTCAATGTTAATCCTGAATACCCAGCTACAATCCCTAGGCAGAGCCACTCGCTAAACCTTGATGAGTCAGCAGAATCATGAACCATCTCATCTGGCAGATTATATGACTGATAAGAGTAAAGGAGGAGACATTAAATGTGACAAAAGTACCCGGTACAGTATTATAAATGTTCTAGGATCAGTTTTTCCTTTTAGATCACAATTAATAAGATTATATGGACAAGTAGGACTTGATCCTAGACCAGCACTCCTACTCCGAGACACTTTGTGAATATGGGCCGTGACAGTTTTCTTAGGAAGAGATCGCCATCTACAGGACAGAGAGGGAAGAACATCAGTGAAGACAGTCTACTACCGTGCAAGTTAATCATAATCAGAGGTATATCCTTTTTTAGTCACTCGAGACATCAAAGTAAATGTTGCTTTAGAAAGAATGCTTATGCTAGGTTTTCTACTGATTGCCTGAACAGTTTTTCTCACATCGAGTTGATCCTCCTTTTGAAAAGACTGAATGTAGTCTAGCTGCAGCTAAATGTTAGTGGTTGGTTTTAGCACGTTAGAATATGCTTTCAATTATCAGGCTTGCTATCACTGGGCAAGGCCAATTGCCAAACGCATATAAAGTGTGTGGACAGCAAATACTTCAGCTGTGAAATACTGTAACGTCTCGCTAGGATTTTCTGGCAACGTACAGATATCTTAAAGTTGGATTTAACGGTTCTGGGCCTTGTTAAATGGCAGAAATTATACATTGAGCAAAAGCAGAAGACTGCTTTTAATATAAGGTAGGCTGTTATAAGTGTGTTGTTATTGAAGCTCTTGGCAAGGCTTAGTATGGAGACGTAGGTCATGCGTTCCAAATGACACCCTATTCCCTATGTAGTGCACTACTTTTGACCACGGCCCTTAGGGAGATTATCGAGTAGTATGTAGGGAATAGGGTGCCATTTGGGGTTGAAACAGATTTTTTTTTATTGCATGGTTGTTGTGCCTGGGGTGTTTTTAAGTAGATGTGGTTAACAAAAGGCAGGGGCAATGGACAATTGTAGGAACGCAGGCCAAATCACTGAACAGTGTCATTTGCAATTATGTTTGAGGCAAATTTGACCTTTGTATATGGAGGTGATATTCACATACAGTAAACATCTTTAGGCAATTAGTGTGGGTGTTTGAACAATCGGTCGACACATTTTTGATGTAAAGTAATTGAAGTTGCAATAAGTCCAGTACAATTGACCTTTCATTTTCTGATTTGAGATTTTTTTGTTTTTTGAACTGTGCCTGTGTTTAAACCTGTTTATGTTAGAGTTGGCTCATTTTATGATAGAAAACCCATCCCTTTTGAAAGAGCAAAGGTCTAGTTTCCAAAAAAGGTCACTAAACTTTCAAAAGCGATTACTTCAACTCATGTTCAGTTGTTCAACTCCGGTCTAACTAGTCGTGGTATTGGATCTCGTTTGGGTTTGGTCCCAGGTTGCAGCTAGGTCCAGCTCTAACTTGGCACCAGCCCTGCGACTGTGGGTTTATGTTCCTGTCGCGGCGTGTTATTTACGGCAGCCATTACGTGTGATGGAGAGGCTCCCTGGTGCGCCACATAATAGCCCTGGGTTTACGGTCGTGTTGAAGAACTGGGGGCGGTTTCAGTTGTGAATAGGGTTTAATGTGGTCTGCTCAACTGCTTCAGCGAATTAAAACCGTTGTTGGGAAGAACTTGGGCCAAGTCACAGAGTTAGAGTGAAACATGGTTATTTATTGGGTGGCTTCAACTCTAACACACTGGGCTCACAACTGAAGGAGCCAAGAGGTTTCCCCCCTCTTGGGAAAAAACGTTTTTGTCATTGTTTTGTATTTAATTTATTATATATTGCTTTGTCTGGAAATGGCCCTGGTTGTGGTGTTGCAGTAGCGTGGGACACTTTTTCCATTCAGTGTTACTCTGTCTTTCTCTTTTAGAGATGACGTTTTGTTCATTGTAGTCGTTTAGAAGGCACTCTTATCCAGAGCAACTTACATTCATCTTAAGACAACCATATATCTCAGTCATAGTAAGTACATTTTTACTCAATAAAGCAGCTATTAGCAAAGTCAGTGCTAGTGGAGGGGGGTGGGGTGAAGTGCGAGTGTTAGGCACCTTTGGGAGGAGGAAGTGGTACGAGGAGGGGTGCTGTGGGATTATTTAAGATACTCTTTGAAGAAGTAGGGTTTCAAATGTAGTGTCAAGGAGTAGGGTAATAGTGACTATGTGTAGGTTATAGGGGTAGATTTGGTATTCACACTAACCATTAGTAGTGTCTAGGGGTAGGGTATAGGGGTTGATTTGATATTCACACTAACCATTAGTAGTGTCTAGGGGTAGGGTATAGGGGTTGATTTGATATTCACACTAACCATTAGTAGTGTCTAGGGGTAGGGTATAGGGGTTTATTTGATATTCACCCTAACCATTAGTAGTGTCTAGGGGTAGGGTATAGGGGTTGGTTTGATATTCACACTAACCATTAGTAGTGTCTAGAGGTAGGGTATAGGGGTTGATTTGATGTACAGTTATATAGGTAGTTTGATTTGAGAGTAATACAGAGTTGTTATATTAAGGCCTCCGTAGTATATATGGAGGTTTGAAATGTGTCATTCATGCGGTAAGGGCCCTGGTTTGTGCTACAGTCAGCTCCTTGGTTAGTTCCTCTCCTGTATGCTGCTTGAGCAATTGTGTTGTTCAATAGCCACTAGATGGCACTGCAGTACTTGTCTTGTGAAATTGTCCATCTTGGTTACCATGCAATGGACAACCTAATGAGCAAGATCTTGGTAGTGTTGCATATTTCAGAAATAACATAATAACGATGACTAAAGAACTTTGTTCATTGTTACTTTTTCAAATGAACTCATGTTTTATGTGTGATAGCCACGAAAGGTCAATATTTTATACCTGTACATTTTTTAACAGAGGTGAAGGAAAGGCCATACTTTGTTTGCTCTAAGGCTTTATTCCTCATGGAGTGTTGAACTAGTTGACATTGGACAAGGTTGTTCACTCAATTACAGTGACTCAGCACTTTATATTTAATGGCCTACCAATGTATTTATTATTAAGCACCTTTTAGTCTTTCTATTCAGATGCAGTCTCTAACGGACCTTGTTCAGGACGACAGTACAGAGAACAGAAGTCAGGAGATGGGAGTCATGTGCTTTCACAAGACGTCCGTATAGTGAGACGTCCGTATAGTGAGACGTCCCCATAGTGAGACGTCCGCATAGTGAGACGTCCGCATAGTGAGACGTCCGCATAGTGAGACGTCCGCATAGTGAGACGTCCGCATAGTGAGACGTCCGCATAGTGAGACGTCCGCATAGTGAGACGTCCGCATAGTGAGACGTCCGCATAGTGAGACGTCCGTATAGTGAGATGTCCATATATATTGAGACGTCCATATATAGTGAGACGTCCGTATAGTGAGATGTCCATATATATTGAGATGTCCATATATATTGAGACGTCCATATATAGTGAGACGTCCATATATATTGAGACGTCCACATATTGAGACGTCCACATATTGAGACGTCCACATATTGAGACGTCCACATATTGAGACGTCCATATATATTGAGACGTCCACATATTGAGACGTCCACATATTGAGACGTCCACATAGTGAGACGTCCATATATTTTGAGATGTCCACATAGTGAGACGTCCATATATATTGAGACGTCCACATATTGAGACGTCCACATATTGAGACGTCCATATATATTGAGACGTCCACATATTGAGACGTCCACATATTGAGACGTCCACATAGTGAGACGTCCATATATTTTGAGATGTCCACATAGTGAGACGTCCACATATTGAGACGTCCACATATTGAGACGTCCACATATTGAGACGTCCACATATATTGAGACGTCCACATAGTGAGACGTCCATATATTTTGAGATGTCCACATAGTGAGACGTCCATATAGTGAGACGTCCATATAGTGAGACGTCCATATAGTGAGACGTCCATATAATACATTATTAAGACATCCATATATATATAGTCAACTTCCCATGGCCTTGTAGTCTATGTTGAAGCATCCACTACAATGTTCAATGTGAATCACACACGTGATGAAATGTGCATTACAGCCTCTGTTGTAGGACAGCCATAGTCAGCTACCCATGGCCTTGGTGGCTATTTGCTGTGTAGGAGGCAGGTAGAGTAGCGTTTGGACCAGTAACCGAAAAGTTGCTGGTTAGAATCCCTGAGCCAACAAGGTGAAAAGAATCTACCATTCTGCCCTTGAGCAAGGCAGTTAACCCCCAACAACAAACGCTCCGGGCGCCGATGATGTCGATTTTAAGGCAGCCCCCACACCTCTCTGAGTCAGAGGGGTTGGGTTAAATGCGGAAGACACATTTTGGTTGAATGCATTCAGCTGTGCAACTGACTAGGTATCCCCTTTTCTTTCCTTCCTTTCGAGGCATCCCCTATAGCCTTCACTGTGAATGAGATATATCATGTAATGTCCATGAAACATACTATAAAGAACGGTTATCAGTATCTGCATTATTCGAGACACGATTTTCCTTTGCTATGATCACAGCCCCTAATATTGTACAGTGTTCAAGTGAAGAGGAAATTCAGCAACTCTTGGCGGACATGAGGAGGATATGTCCAATTTCCTCTTCACTTCAGTTTGCTCCTCAATTCATGCACGTTAGTTGGAGAGCGAGGTAGTGGCAGTGTTCCTTTCACTTTGTACCGTTATTGTGTTCAACACAGTGTCAAGGCCACTCTTCTTTTTTTTTTTTTACCAGAAGTAAACAACCTGATCTGTGGGATTCGTGGGATTCGCAATAAGCGTATTACACCCTAGACAGAGGGAGGTGGTTGAGTGGTTAAACCTACTGTGCGGCTAAGAGGCTTACCCAGCATGCAGTGATCAATAGTTACATCTGTCACTTACTGTAACTCATTTCGCCATATGAAGACAGATTATAGGGAAGTTGGTGCACTAATTTTCTCCATATCATGTTTTCAGTTTTACAGTATCTTCAAGCGAAAACCCCGAACTCAGTTTAAGTTTAGAAGTAAAGCAGGCAGTGTTTGGCCCCACAAAACTTTACCACAGAACCCCAACATTATCTTTGACTTGAAACTTCTTCCCTGAGATGGTCAGACAGGAAGGCAGGCAGGCCGCACAGCCTTTGAAGTGTAGAATCAGAACCGAGGACAGTTTTTTCTTTGGAGTAACTTCTGAGGCTTCAGGACATAGTGTATGTTCCAATTAGGATCATATATATATAAAAAAAAAAAAAGGATGTTCAGAAGCTTTTCTGCTTTTAGAGACTCTATAGCAAAAGTTGATCATCTTTCAGCAGTGAGCCTGCAGGGGAGTCTTTCAAAACCGCGTTTAGTAAAGACAAAATCCAGCGTTAGTGCAGTTTTTTTCCACTGTGATTCTGACAGCAGGGTTTAAGTGAGTGTACAAAACAGTAAGGACACCTGCTCTTTCCATGACATAGACTGCCCAAGATAATCCAGTTGAAAGCTATGATCCCTTATTGATGTCACTTGTTAAATCCACTTCAGTAGGTGTAGGTGAAGGGGAGGAGAAAGGTTAAAGGAGGATTTTTAAGCCTTGGTACAATTGAGACATGGATTGTGTATCAGGGTTAGGTCAGCAGGGTTCAAGATTTGACTTATTACCACAGCTGCAATAGGATTGCTGGTTGCCTTACACTTGTGCTTTTGAATCAACATCTTTGTTTTATTACAGCGCAGGGTGCTGCATTACACTGGGTATCCATTTTGTGCCATGGCAACTGGGATGGCTTTAGGAGCTCTAGTTAGAGCTTTAGTTACATGGTATGGTTCTCCTGAACTGTAGAATTACAAATGCACTGCTGAAATAGATATTATGACATAGATATTATGACATAGATATTATGAAATGGATATTATGAAAAAGACATGTAGATACTCAGACTTTAGTCTATGTTTCTGGTGGATTTTCTATGTCTCTACCTGTGTTGGCTGGCAACAACACCTATTAAAACCAGCAGCTAACCTGACTCTGTCCTTCTCCCCACAGCGACAAAAGCTGATTCATGTGCTAGAGGAAGAGCGACACCTGCGATTGGACAGTGAGAAGCGGCTTCGGGAGGTGACGGACGAGTCGGAGCTGGGCCGAGCGCAGATGGTTTCGCTACAGCAACACTTCTCCAGGTAACACGCAGCCCAGGTAGCACGCACGCGCGCGCGCACACACAGTCTTGCGCAGCTAACCTTGTGGGGACATACAATTCAGTCCCATTCAAAATCCTATTTTCCCTAACCCCTAAACCTAACCTTAACCCTAACCTGTACCCTTACCTTAACCCTAACCCAAAAACCTAACCATAACCCTAAACCAAACCCTAGTACCTAATCCTAACCCAAAACCTAATTCTAACCCCAACACTACCCCAACACTACCTCTAACCTTAACCCTAAACCCCCTAAAAATATTGACCTGGTGGGGATTTTTCCGTTTACTATTCTTGTGGAGACGTCTGGTCCCCCCCCAACACACACACACACACACACACACACACACACACACACACACACACACACACACACACACACACACACACACACACACACACACACACACACACACACACACACACACACACACACACACACACACACACACACACACACCGCCGTCCCATGCGCCATGACAACAGACCAGTAGGCTCCACCAGCTTACTGTACCACGGTAGCATGACACCGGTCAGACACAACCTATATAGGCCCAGATACATTCTGTGCATGCTGCCATCAGATTGCACTGCTGTACCCAGTGACGTAATGCCAAAGACTTTAAATGCAACAGACTTTGCCACAGGTTTCAAACTAGGAGACAATTTTAATTTACACCCCCAAAAATTACACTGTCTTTGGTTCATTAGCTATCTCTGTTTTAAATCTTTTGTGCCGAGAAATCTTTATTGCAGTCCATCTCTCCTCTTACCTTTCTCCACTTCATCGGAGAATATAGACCTATCTCTTGGTGTATTACATCATCAGTCAACCTTGACTGTATTGAAAGACACATTTTTATCTCTCCAACATTTAAAACGAAGGAAGGATGAAGTCTTTGTCAGTTCTCTGACCGTGAAGAATGACTACTGCTTCGAGACTCCATTTCCCCCTTACTATATGGTCATTTTCTTCTTACTACAGGCTCATTGAGGTGTGACAGTATGAAAAAGAATTCACTACTCAGCACCACTCAGCTCGGAACTGATGTCATAATTAGGAGATAGTCATTCAATGCACTGCCTTACGAGAATAACCCGTGAATTTTTATAATGAGCGCTTATCTTCCCATTTTAAATTGGGTGAGAAAATCTGTCATATTAAAAAAGTCTGACTTTTGTAACTGAAGTTAGTTGTCTGGAGTTCGTTGCGCAGAATGACCTCTAAACGTGGTGGGTCATTGTTGTCATGTAGTGTTTAACTATGGGGTTAGTCCAGCTATGGTACAAGTCCAGCTATGGTACAAGTCCAGCTATGGTATTAGTGTTTCTTCTCTAAGTTTTGCAGGTAGCCTAGTGGTTAGAGCGTTGGACTAGTAACCGAAAGGTTGCAAAATCAAATCCCCGAGCTCACAAGGTAAAAATCTGTCGTTCTGCCCCTGAACAAGGCAGTTAACCCACTGTTCCTAGGCCATCATTGAAAATAAGAATTTGTTCTTAACTGACTTGCCTAGTTAAATAAAGGTCAAATTTTAAAAAATCAAATAAATTAGTATTGTAAGAAATCTGATGTTCTTAAGACTGCAAACTGCTCTCCAAAGGGTGTTTGTGGGCCAGTGGTTACTGTCGCTGCCCTTGGTCAAGGCGACTGGAGTTCAAGCGTCCCCCAAATCGCAACAGTGATGTCAGAAGTGGGATTCGAACCCATGCCTCCAAGGAATGTCAGATATGTTACAGTGTAGTGGCTATTGTGGCAACTCACCCGCTTCACTCAACCGCATTCACAACAGCCTTGATGGCTAACACACTGCAATGCACATCAATTAAACATGAATTAACTTAGAACCCAATAATTCTATATGGTGTCAAACTTAATGGACTAGTAGTTGTTAAACAATCAGCATGCGACATTGTCATTCCAGCCCACGAGCTCAACATACCCATACCCCACAACTCTGTATCATGTTCAGCCTTGGCATCCTGTCACCATATATCTATATGCGTATCCATCAACATATTCATTCTGTTGCGGAATTACTTTATCCATGTGGGCGTACAGTATGGATTAGATTTTGCAGTCAGCACAGACAACACAGCTCAGACTTGCTATTGTGTGTCTGTATAGTAGCTAGCTGTTCCCCCCCATATGGAATAATGCCTGAGGAATCGGGCACAGATCATTCAACACAGAGATCTAATAAAAGTCAGTGAGCGGGGGAGACATCGTATCTTGTTTACATAAGTGCCTGTCTCCAGTCTTTGTCCCTATTCATATCGCCCTTCCCTGACTGCCTCAGTTATGTCTGCCATCAGTCTGATCCCCAATCAGTGTCTGACTCAACCAGCCATAGCCTTATTATGTGTTCTGTCACATCATCCAGACTCTAGGCTGATCTCAGATCTGTTTATATTCTGGGCTATCGCTGGCGTGGACCAATGAATCAGCTGATAGCGTTAGCATAACGACACCCGATGTCCCAGAGCCCGAATAAGCGAGGCAGGCTAGACTGGGTGTGCATGTGTGTGTGTAGGGGGGAAATATATTAGGCTTATCTGTGATTGGGTCCTGCTCTAGTCCCTTTGTGACAGATGCTTCCGTCGCCGGGTGGTTGCCTCTCTCCAGACGGATTGTTCTTATTGGCTGTGACTCCTGTGGATGACTGCATGCCTCCTCGGCCCCTAGACTGTGGAAGAACAATGTAGACGGGGATTCCATTATGTCCTTATAATGCTCAGCGAAAAGAGACCTTCCCACCACACTGAACACTATAGGAGATGAAGTGCTTGGCATTGCTCAACTGTTGTAATTCTCCCTGTATTGCTCATTGTCAGTGGTGGTGGATGGCAGTAATTTCAACAGGCATTGCTAGAAATGGGTTTCTTTGTCATTGTATTGCTCTTGTTTCTGTACCTTTCAGCTATTAAAGGAGGTTTCCCTGCAGTGACAGGACATAGAGGAGATAAACGGGTTTAGAGAGACTCAGTGGCTTGTTGAATACATAATGTTTGTTTTTGTATGTTGGAGTGTCTGACTGCGTCGGTGGGTGTGGGTGCGTGTTTGTGTGTGTGTGCGTGTGTATTTATTGCGTACATGTGTGTGCATATATGCATGATTGCGTACATGTGTGTGCGTGTGTGTGTTTGTCTGTGTGTTTGTGTGTGTGTGTGTGTGTGTGTGTGTGTGTGTGTGTGTGTGTGTGTGTGTGTGTGTGTGTGTGTGTGTGTGTGTGTGTGTGTGTGTGTGTGTGTGTGTGTGTGTGTGTGTGTGTGTGTGTGTGTGTGTGTGTGTGTGTGTGTGTGTGTGTGTGTGTGTGTGTGATTTGCATGTATCCCTGCATGTGTGTACCTGGCCTCTCATTGGATTATCATGTTTACATGAGAGCCAGTAATGTGTGGTGGTGGTCGTAGTGGCAGATGGGACATCTGTGTGGTCACTTTAATTATGAGCTTACCAGCCAGCAAACCAGTCAGTCAGCAGACTGCTCACACTGTCTTCAGCCTGAACCTTTGACCCACTTGATAATGCCAGCTCTGCACTCTTAAGTCATTGACACACACACACATTGTGTGTAGTGCTTAGTTAAGGATGATTGAGCATATTGTGCCATCCAAAAGGGGCATTATTTCATTACTATATTGTTACCTGCATTATTACTTGCAATCCCACTAAAATCCGATTCTCCAGTGAAATAACCTTCCATTGTACCTGTTTCTTTGGTTGTCAAGGATAGAACCTATGTGTCCTGCATACATCTAGGCAACACATATTCTACATCCCAAATGGCAACCTATTCCCTACATAATGCACTACTTTTGACTAGAGCCCTATGGTCCCTGCTTGAAAGTAGTGAACTATATAGGGAATTTGGGATGCAGACATAGCCTACCATTCATTTATCATCAGAAGAGAATAGCCTCATCCCATGAATGTGTACTCATAGATAATATCCAGGAATTATGGAGGTTGACATCTAATCGCTTAGGGTGTTTTCACACTTGGCACCTTTGAGACAATTTTTTCCGATTTTATGTGTGCAGTTTGAACACTCCAAAGGAAATCAGACCCCTCAAAAGTGCCCCTGAAGCAAACCTGAACTGAGACCATCTCGAGAGGTGGTCTGAGTTTGGTTCTCTTGAATTCCACTGGCTGGTTCCCTTTTTTAGGGCAGTGTGAACACAAAGCTCCCCAGGTTCGCTTCTCATTATTCTGACACCACACACTAGACTACTGCAACACCGTTTCCTCTGACATAAGAGGAAAGATGATGATGTGTAGGTTCGCAGAAAAAAACGTGCTGTTTTTGGATATTGATTAGCGATGCACAGACATTACAACATTTGTGTGGAGTTTTGTACTGACACGATGTTCAGAGCATTTTTTTTGCAATATGTTGTATAAAGGCTGAGAGCCTTGTAAACTGTTATTCAATTATGGGGTTTGAATAGTGTAGGAAGGCAACAACATATTTGGTGAATCAATGCTAGCTCTTAAAGGGGCATTGGGTGTACAATTTTCAATTACAGCATTATTTCATCTGCAGTTATTATTCTGCTATTTATTCTGTTATCAATAATATATTAATGTTAATATTATCTTCTGATCATTATTATTATGACTCATATTTTAAATAAATGCAGTCTATTAGCTTCCAAAATGTGAGTAGGCATATCTAGCTGTCTGATAACATGTTCGGATGGAATGGCTTCTCCAGCAATTTGTAAAAACCCAGAATGCATTAGGTGAATGTTGGAAAAAATACGAGTTCTTTTCTAAACATAACAATGTTAATTCATAGAGGACTCAGAATAGGTGAAGTGAATTGGCAAAATAGTTGAGTCCTCATTCAAAGGCAAGGGCAGTGGGAATAGAAAGAGAACTGAGTTCTCTTTGCAATTTCTTTTACCGCAGAGTTCACTTTAAAGAGAACTGAGATCGGTTCTTTTAAAGAGGGCTGTATGTGAAAACAGCCTTAAACTGACTGGAATCTTTTTGGCCCATGGCAACAATTAATTTGAGTATCTTTAATGAAGTCACCTTGAATGATGATAGTGCATTGAAATAAGGTTAGAGTAGAACCTCTAACTTTCAGTCATGAAACATCTTATAAAAGACTACTCCAAATAGGATTAAGATAAAATACCACAAACACATATCAATATTTTGGTAAAACATTTATAGCCTGCAGGAATAATGCTTTATAATATGTTATGAGCCTTTATGGGCCTGTCTTAAAGGGCTTATAATATGTTATGTCTGTCTATATGTAACAGAACCATATTTTTCCAGTCGAACTTCCTTAACATAATATGACACCATTTTTTGTGAAGTTATTAGAGTCTGTTTTAGTTTTGCCTTTCCACAGCCTGGTCTCATAGACTAGACATAACATAGTAAATGTGAATTCGGGATACTCAAATTAGTATGATATGTTATGTTTGGTATGGTTAGTTAAGACAAAAACGAAAGTAGGGTGGTTGGTCGAGGTGGATGGACAGACGTATAATGTGAATGTCTAGTAAACCAAACGTTTAGAGTGCATATCTCATCACGGACAACTTTAGCATTTTATCTAATATCCAACTTTTCAACTACTTGCTACTTTACAGCTACTTAGCATGTTAGCTAGCCCTTCCCCTAACCTTAACCCTAAACCTAACTCCTAAACTTAACCCTAACCCCTAGCCTAGCTAACGTTAGAATACGTAATATATCATTTGTTTTGCAAATTCGGGAAATATATTGTAAGTTTTGAAAATTCATAATATAAAATACAAATAGTAATTCGTAACATATCATGGACATCCACAAATTAATACATACCATATGAAACATAACATATCATACTAAATGGAGTGTCCCAGATATACCTACAGAATACTACGAAATGCTCTGAGACCAGGTTGCTTTCCAATCTCCTGTTTTGGAAGACCAAGGTGTTCTGTGATGATATGAGAGAGTTATGTTAATGAGCTCCTTGTCATATCTGTAGCACCTCGCTGTCTCCCTCCTTCCTTCTCTCTGATCAGGGAATAGAGAAAACACACACATCAGAGAATGCCTAAGAGGGAAGCCAGACGAACCCCAGGGAAGCACAGCTTCTTACTAGCCCCAGCGGGGATGTGTGTTTGCTTCCTGATGTGCCTCGGTGCTTTCTTTTCGGGAGGTGAATGTAAGGGCAGGAACCTGATCAAAACAATCATTCAGTAGTGGGTCGTCTGGCTTTCTTCTCCGTTTTGTACACAAAAAGACGTCATAGTCTCGGTTCCCAGTTTTGTGGTTTCCTTTGTGTTCATGTCTGTCCTCAGATCAGCAGGTCTGCATTCCTTAAGGGACTGGTCACTCACACACTCGAACCCCACCAACACACACACACCCTCCCCCATCCCCTATCCAGCTGAGCATTAAAGGGGAGGAGACCCCAGCAGGAAGGTCACATGGTCGGCCCCTGACTTGGGTCAGCCCTCAGGGAGCTAGCTTCCAGATTGGTCGTCATTAAAACTCAGGGATTAGTAGAAGACTTAGAGCCCACACAGCCCACCCTGTAGGCTATTTACACACACAGGGGCCAGACACTGTAGAGAGAGGACAGAGGACAACGGGAGACCAACTAACAGGAGCCCTCTCAACTTCTCGAGGGCTGAGGTTTGACAAGTTAGTAGGACAGGAGCAGAGTTACATAGACAAGTAGCGGAAGATGGAGGTGAAAGAAGGTGGCCGTATGGACTTTACTAGAAGTTGACCAGACTGGACTGGATTTTAAGGAGAGCCTGAGTCACATCACCCTCAGCTGTCTAGCCCTCCTCCACCCCTCCCTCCTCCCTACAGTCAGACAGGATGTCCTGTGGACAGGCAGAGACCGGGGGACCCGGGGGCCACTGGGCCCCCCCCATCAAAGGCTTCCACTTAGGTTTGGCCTGAAGATGAGAGAAGCAGTTTTCAGGTAATGAAAGATCCAGGCTCGCTCTGCTTCTCACTGTCTCTATTTGTCTTCAACACTTGTCTACTGTACTCTGGAATACTCGGTAGCATGCTGGAGAACTCTTAAACCTGCATACTAAAGCCTATGTGTTGTGTATAAGGTCATGGCCCCCTGCAATAATATGCTGGCTAATCAATGGCCTAACTCCAAGACACTGACTTACGCTCTCCTTCTTGACTTTGAATCAGTTTAGTCTCCACAAGTTGTGTTCCTTGTCAGGACATGGGAGACATATGGACTACAGGCTTGTGAGTATTAATAACAACAGCAGATGATGACTCTTGGTCTAGATTTACAACTCTGTGGAGTATTCTGTCTGCACGCTACTGATGGGGGGTGGGGGGGGGGGGGTGGTAGGATGATGCAAACAGGCAGGAATGAGTGGATGGACGTTCAAGTCCAGACGTGTTGTTTGGAGAGTCATGCTTGGTTTCAGACTGCTGAAGCTGGCCCCCACTATTACCACGGTCTGAGAGAGGGGAAGGGAGGAGAGGAGAGAGACCATAGGCTGTACAAACACTACAGACCATGGTCATGTGCTTACCTCGTTAGCGTGTTAGCACGTTCTGGCCCACAGCTGTACCGACGAGTTATCACCCGGCCACAGCTAGCTAGCTAACACACACATTCCCCTGATTCCCAGTGAGCTCCGTGATTGCGTCTGTGTGCACTCATGTTCAGAGATCAATGCCCTTTTAGGCTAATCCAACACCCAATACCAGCCCCAAAGTGTTTCATTTGAAGCATTTCAAACAGGGCCCCTCGGTCTGAGCAGCTGCGGAGTTGATTTGTGGCGCTGGTCCACACCCCGCACATCTGGTGGTGTCTTGAGGAAAAAAATGTCTCATTTGATATTCTTTGAAGCTACTTTGCTGTTCCACTCACAGCCATCAGACTTTGCTGTTCCACTCACAGCCATCAGACTTTGCTGTTCCACTCACAGCCATCAGACTTTGCAGTTCCACTCACAGCCATCAGACTTTGCTGTTCCACTCACAGCCATCAGACTTTGCAGTTCCACTCACAGCCATCAGACTTTGCTGTTCCACTCACAGCCATCAGACTTTGCTGTTCCACTCGCAGCCATCAGACTTTGCTGTTCCACTCACAGCCATCAGACTTTGCTGTTCCCCTCGCAGCCATCAGACTTTGCTGTTCCACTCACAGCCATCAGACTTTGCTGTTCCACTCACAGCCATCAGACTTTGCTGTTCCACTCACAGCCATCAGACTTTGCAGTTCCACTCACAGCCATCAGACTTTGCTGTTCCACTCACAGCCATCAGACTTTGCAGTTCCACTCACAGCCATCAGACTTTGCTGTTCCACTCACAGCCAACAGACTTTGCTGTTCCACTCGCAGCCATCAGACTTTGCTGTTCCACTCACAGCCATCAGACTTTGCTGTTCCACTCACAGCCATCAGACTTTGCAGTTCCACTCACAACCATCAGACTATGCTGTTCCACTCACAGCCATCAGACTTTGCAGTTCCACTCACAGCCATCAGACTTTGCTGTTCCACTCACAGCCATCAGACTATGCTGTTCCACTCACAGCCATCAGACTTTGCTGTTCCACTCACAGCCATCAGACTTTGCAGTTCCACTCACAGCCATCAGACTTTGCAGTTCCACTCACAGCCATCAGACTTTGCTGTTCCACTCACAGCCATCAGACTATGCTGTTCCACTCACAGCCATCAGACTTTGCAGTTCCACTCACAGCCATCAGACTTTGCTGTTCCACTCACAGCCATCAGACTTTGCAGTTCCACTCACAGCCATCAGACTTTGCAGTTCCACTCACAGACATCAGACTTTGCAGTTCCACTCACAGACATCAGACTTTGCAGTTCCACTCACAGCCATCAGACTTTGCAGTTCCACTCACAGCCATCAGAATTTGCTGTTCCACTCACAGCCATCAGACTTTGCAGTTCCACTCACAGCCATCAGACTTTGCAGTTCCACTCACAGCCATCAGAATTTGCTGTTCCACTCACAGCCATCAGAATTTGCAGTTCCACTCACAGCCATCAGACACATTAGCGATGGATTGGAGATGGTTAGACTGATAATATGTGTCAGTTCTATATTTAAACCACCCACATTATTAGAGGGTTTGTTTGTTGCTGATTTTATATTTCTCCGTCCCCACCCTCCCTTGTGATGCAATTAACCGAGTTACAGGAGTTCCAATGTAGTCAGGGAATTGGAATGATTGAGTTTATTTAGGGGGATTAGGGGACATTTTGAAATGTAATTTCATTTCAGAGGCTGATCAACTTGGAGAGGTTATTCAGATGAAACAGTCTGTCTATCATTACTGTATAGTGGTGACAGAGTCGTTAGTTGGAGGGGAGATCACTGTTTATAAAAAAGATACTTATTAGCACTGTGTAATCTATGTCTGTTACCAGGACCTGATACACACACTCTACTTTGATCTGCACTCTTAAGTCACTGACACGCGCACATACACACACACACGCACACAGACACACACACACACACACTAATTCACTTCCGCTACGGATTAACCATGTTGGTTATGATGATATTTTACAGGCGTACTAAACGAGGTCAGATTACAAGCCTGTGTGAAAGTAGGGCATCCGTTGGTTCACACATGATCAAGACTTTCCTGTCTTGCCGCCTTTCAAAGGGCTGCCGCTGGGTAGGATGCAGACCAGCAGACTGCCTGTGGCACAGTGACATGGAATATGCAGTGACCTTATGGAAGTTGTATGGATCTGGTGGCGGTGGCACTCATCTGCGATAGTCAAGGCAGGCAGGCAGGCAGGCAGGCAGGCAGGCAGGCAGGCAGGCAGGCAGGCAGGCAGGCAGGCAGGCAGGCAGGCAGGCGACACAGGAGTTGTCTATGGAGTAATATGAACACCTGTCCACACATGATCAGGCACGTAGACTGATACGCATGGTCAATGCATAGAGACACTTGTGCCTTAATAGCCGCTACTAAAGTCATTTATTTCGAGGGTTGAGCCAGTGAGGTTTCGAGGGTTGAGCCAGTGAGGTTTCGAGGGTTGAGCCAGTGAGGTTTCTTTCTCCTCTATAGCCGTTGCTAAAGTGTTAATGGACGCTTCCGCTTTGTTCTGTTTATTTTGGATCCTTTTCAAAACCTATCAAGATGTCCACAGTACCGACTTGGATACACATTATCCTGAATGCTGATCAATAAAAACGTCGGTGAAATTCGCTGCTCTGTCTTGATTGTTTACAGCGGGTCATTTCATAGGGGATTTTCAGAGGCGCTCTCCTGTTGTTACCTCATCAAAATGTCGAGAATAAAGGTGTTAACATGGCGTCTAACTTGAAATGACCCTGTACTTCATTACATAGCAGCAATGCCAAGCACAGTAGATGCTTATGATAGGGAATGTTCAAGGACCTTAGCTGGTTGTGTGTAGAGGGGAGAGAACCTGACCACAGCCACCTTCTCCTCTCCATGCCCCAAGAGGAGCATCCAGGCAGGGTGAGGTTTGAGGAGGTTGAAGGGGGGGGGGGGGGGGGAAGTGACGCAGTTGCGGGACAGCTGTGCTCCTGGCTGTGCTGTGGAGTAATACGATTCATCCTGTCATCCTCCCTAAGTGTCTCCTCTGGGGCCCGTCAGTGATGTTCTATGCTGCATGTGGGCCGTACATGCTACCCTTCACACGCACATACGCAGTCACGCACACACACACACGCACGCACATAACCCTAGCGCAGATCCTCCGGGAGCCTCAGAGGGCTAGAGGCCTCTGCTGGGAGCCCCTTGGCTCACTGCTAACTGCTTCCTATGGCCAGAGATGTACACGTGGAAAAAACATAATGGATTTCCTCGAACTCCAACCTCAACTAAAGGAGGGAAAAGAGAAAGAATTGTGTTTTCAAGAGGAATTAACTCGAGTCTTATCCATATGTCCATGCAGTGACTTTTTGGTCGCGTGTTTGTGAGACTTGTACCCTATGTGACACGGTACTTCACTCAAATGAAATGAAAATGGTGGAAGCATCCTGGAGGTTGTCGTTATCTCTCTCAGAAGAATAGGAGGCTGTAAAACAGTGACATAACTGCCTTGGCCTGCCTGGCCTCTGACTGTCTCACTCGTCCCTTTGGTGTCCCCCTGCCTCCCCGTCATGCATGTCTCATTGTCAGGGGTCAAAGGTGACTTGAAAGAGCCAGTGGTCCTAGGATTTAAGGAATTTGTAATGCTTCCCCTGTGCTAAAGGGGAACGATGCCCCCCCCCATTTTCCGCTTTAAACAAAACTGGATGTGTATCGCTTGGTCAGAGAACGAGTGCAGAGACCCCAGCAGCATTTGTCCTGAGGGCTTTATTAGGGGTCCAGGTCGCTCAGTGCCCTCTAAGGTAGGAGGAGAGGGTAGAGGCCAGGAGAGTCCCCACTACAATGACCCATTCTGGTCGAAAGAACACAAAACAAAAGTTTGAAAGAGGATAAAGAAGTGGCTTAGCTTAATCTATCGGCCTGCCGGGCAATTACATGCATTTATAGAGGTGGAGGAGATTTAGTGGAAATGAGAAAAAGAGTGTTCAACCGGAAAAATGGAACTTCAAGAGTGCTGAGTCGGATCGTTTGGGTGAGTTTTCCAGGAGCTATTGCCAGGTGAAGATAAGGCGATAATAATATTTATCCATCAAGTCATGGTGACCCCTCGTGACCCCAATCCAGCCACAACCTGATGATTGTTCCCTACTCTTTTTTTTTGTGTGGGGGGGGCTCAAGACTATTTTCAAATTGTGTCTTTGTCAAACCTGGTTAATGGGGTGTTTTGGAGAGCTCAGCTCCTAATACCGTGTTGATGGAGTGAGAGTTTGGACCAGGGCTTTTCCCAAGGAGCCCGGAGGCTGCAGTAGCCAGATAGATCAATCCAACCCGTGAGCTCACGGTCTCACTCTTTCTCTATCATGGTAATATGTGTCCTGAGAAATACGTCTGTTTGTCTTTGTCTGTCTGCCTGTCTGTCAATTTGTGGGATTATTGCTTGTGCATAGTATTGACATGACGACACAGCAGTGACTTACATAGCAATAGAAAGTGCTGGTTTCAACTCAGCCTCCCTAATCCCTGGAAGCTAATAAAGCTCCACATGTCTGCTGTCCATCCATCCATCCATCTATCCACCCCTCCACCAATCCATCCCTCACACTCATCCCAGGCTGAGTGATCCCTATCCTGGCTTCCCCCCTGTGGCCACAGACCTGAAATCTGGTTGTAGCCTAGCCGCAGCCTAGCGTCGACACAGCAGGGGCTGTCCTCCTCTGGCTCAGGCTTAACATGGGACATATGGGAAAGGGTTTCCCTCCCCCTTAACTTCTCCCTCCCTTTGGACTTCCCTTACCAGACCATCATCCTGACTGGGACAGCATAGGGATTGGATAATAACCCATCACAAGGCAGGCCACCTCATAGAAAGCGAGACTGGTTGAGACTGGCCTGCGGGTTGTGTGTGGTTCATGATTCCAAACCAGCGACTAGCTAACGGACGACCAACCAAACATGCTGGCAGTGTCTGTTCGATGGGAAAAGCACTCAGGCTTGTATGATTCTTGACTGGCCTATTTCAGCAGACCCACATTTTGATCTGTGTCTGGGTCATCCGGTGACACTGAGAGCAGGCTGGCTGGCTGGTCCTTTTGCTTGTCCCCATGGAGCTTAGGGAAGTGTGCACGGTGTTTGTGGCATTGTTTAGGAGAAAGGATGTTTGTAAGAACCCCAACGGACCCAAATTCAGCAACATGGGGTAAGTTAGACTGAGGCAATCTGATCAGTGTGAGCGTTTAAAGATCTCTGTGTGTGTGCGTGTGTGTGTGTGTGTCGTTCTTTTGCTAAATCCTTGGTTGTGCATGAAGCATTGTTAGAGGTACCTCTGAGAACTAATTTAATTTCACTAGTATCCGTTCTACAACTGGAATAGCGCTTGATAGTTTTTATTGACAGGTGATAAAAATGGCGTCCCATTTGATGTCTGGACAGTGGTGAACGTTTTCATGGCTTTAATGGCATGAAGCTGCAAATCTGTGTGTCAATGTTCGGGCCATCTGAAAGCGGCTGAGACATGAGTAATGTGAGACACAGGAAGCAGGGGAGACCGCCACACAGGGTGTTCTACCTCTAACAGGCCAGTTTGGTCCATCAATGGTTTGCATGTTCTGATGACTTGTCAAACACACCTCATTCAGCTCATTCAGACATCTGGCTTCCTTTCCCCATTGGATTTACTTGAAGTGATGTGTGTGTGTGTGTGTGTGTGTGTGTGTGTGTGTGTGTGTGTGTGTGTGTGTGTGTGTGTGTGTGTGTGTGTGTGTGTGTGTGTGTGTGTGTGTGTGTGTGTGTGTGTGTGTGTGTGTGTGTGTGTGTGTGTGTGTGTGTGTGTGTGTGTGTGTGTGTGTGTGTGTGTGTGTGTGTGTGTGTGTCTTATACCTGGGGCTGGAGATTGATTGGAGACTTAATTGTACTTCCTGGCTGTTGCCGACGTGTTTGAAATTCAGCTGGTGCAGTCTGGGGGTCAAACGAGTCAGGCTTTGCCTTCTTTAATCCATCCCTTCCTCCCTCCTTTTCTCCAGCGAGGTCCTCAATAGAAGGTCATGTACAACCACTGAGATTGTAACCACATTAAGAAAAATCTGTTCGTAGACAGATTTATGTTTTTTTTTGTGTAGAATCAAAGCTATCTTTCACAGCATGTTTTCACTTAGATTGTTATCAGCTCTAATGGGTTGGGTTGACATCAAGTAGAGTTGATAGCGTAAAGATTGAAGTGTTTCACACAAAAATAGGAAATTCCCAACAGATTTTAAACGGCAATGTTATTACATTTAGTATCATAGACAAAGTTAATGGCTGAAGTTGATCATAGACTCTGGCCTATGTAAATTGAATCGAAGTGATATCATATTTACACTTAATATACAGTGCATGTGCCACTTGAGGATGTTTTGAAATTGTCGATGGATTACAGTTAGGATCTTAATCCAAGTTTATTATTAGAGATAAATGAAATAAACACTTTTAAACCACACTCTATTTGATTACATATAAACCATTTTTTTTTTTTCAAGCATTATGCACTCAAAACAACCTCGTGGATCTCCCTCCCCTGTCCTCGCAAATTATACCGCTAAATAGCTTCAGAAAACACTATAATTCCTAATCAGTACACCATCAAAATGTGATTATCAGGGGTAATTGTCCAAGACAGTCCTATTTGTGATGCTCCCCCAGATGAATCGGAGGGAGAAATGTGGTTCGAATTAATGGGAGCTAAACTTGAACCCGCCTTTCAAGAGGACAACAGCGACAATAGAACTAAATGTTATGTTCAGGTCACTGTGTGTGTAGCTAATCTCCCTTAGTCATGTATGGCGCTGAGGGATGAGATGTGTCATATGTAAATTGTATGCTAGTAGCTGAAAAGACGCCCAATAAAAATTTGTTTGGCTTCCTCTCATATGTAGCTTTTGAATGCCAATGTTGCAGCATTACATCATGTCATAGCGTTACGACGTGTCATAGCGTTACGACGTGTCATGGCGTTACGACGTGTCATAGCGTTACGACGTGTCATAGCGTTACGACGTGTCATGGCGTTACGACGTGTCATAGCTTTTTGAATTGTCATGGCATTACCACATGTCACGTGCTTCGCAAACAACAGGTGTAGACTAACAGTGAAATGCTTACTTACGGGCCCTTCCCAACAATGTAGAGAGAAAAAAAAATAAATGCTAGAAAAATAATAGTCCAACACGAGGAATAAATACACGAGTAACGATAACATGGCTATATTCACAGGGTACCAGTACAGTGTCCATGTGCAGGGGAACAAGGTAATTGAGGTAGATATGTACTGTACATATAACTAGGAATAAAGTGACAGATAATAAACAGTAGCAGCAGCGTATGTGATGAGTCAAAAGATACAGTGTGCAGATATTCCGGGTAGCTATTGGTTAACTATTTAACTAACTATTAGAATAAGCTGTTCAGCAGACCATTACAGCTAGTCCTGGACATTCCTGATTCATAGAATAGCATTTTGACAGTCACGGTATGGCGTCAGGCAGTCACGGTATGGCGTCAGCATGTTCTATGAAGTCAGACTTTGTCACCTCTCTGCAGTGGCTTCCATCCATATCCATGGTCCCTTTATCCCCCTCTGCTCTCTCGCTCTCTCTCTGCTTATATGGTGCACATACAGGACCCTGTGACCAAACAGTCTGGGGAATCCAACGCATGTTGAAGTCATTCCCCTCAAATCGGCACTGGAAGCCTTGTGTGTGCGCGTGTGTACGAGCGTGTGTACGAGCGTGTGTACGAGCGTGTGTACGAGCGTGTGTACGAGCGTGTGTGCTGCAGGGGAATTGTTCTGCCCATCTCCCCTGGCCAGGCTGTAGATTCAGAATGGGCCTGGGCGTGTCCAGCATTGCTTGTTCGGACTTTTGAGGCACACCATGTGCTCTTGTGATCTGCCCTGAATCAGCCCCTATTAAAAACACACAAAGAGACCCTTTCAGGTGCTGGCTAGCCACAGCCACCAGACCTCCGGCATACAGCCCCTAGTCCTCATCCACAACACAGGCCAGCCAGAGGAGTGGAACATCAAAGGCCCCCATCATCCTGTCACTTAGCCATGTGGAGGTCACCGGGGTCAGACCACTGGTAATGTCTGGTAATGTGGCGGAGAATGTGGAGAATTTGATTTGAATATGTTTGTTTTAGGGAAGAGAAGATTTTGAGGGAAAGAAATAGTGAAATAAAGTTGTTTTGATGAAGCAGGATTTTTTTATATATTTTTTACCCTTATAATACAGTATCAATGTAAATATTGGGTAAGTAATTCATCTAGTGAATCAAAGTAAGGGTCAGGAGTTATTCCTTACGACATGATCTGACCAGTAAAAAACTCATGACCCTGGTCACACTGTAGACACACCGGTAGGTTTGTGAAGAGGATGACTGAATCCCACTGTATTTCAGCTCAGCCATATTTGTTTTCCCAACTAATGTTAAGTCAATAAACTCTGAATGAGTCAGTTACCCCATGTTGGTTACTTCCAATACCATACTAATCTGATTTAGTATGTCATTCAGTCATAAAGTCCTTGACCTGGCCTGACTACAATGTCCCAGTCCCACACCCCCTATCCCTGACCACAGTGATTAAGGACCGTGTCCTAAGCTGCGGGCTACAGCAATCTGCCATAGACCGGACTACTCACTCAGCCTCTCAGTCAGTCAGCTAGCTAGGCCTGATTATAGCCAGCTTATCTGGCTTTCAACTCAACCTGCCAGATTGCGCGGCTACTACGATGGCAGAGCACAGCCCTGCCTACGCTAAAGCCATCGTGCAACAGTTCAACTGTGAAAACAGCGACGGGAAACCAGGCAAAATCTCACTGAGCTCTGATGTAAGAACAAAACAACAAACAGAACAAACGTGGCTGAGTGTGTTAAGCCTGAACAATTAACAGTGTCAACTGTCACTGTTGAAAGGATGATCAGAAGTGTCACCACTTGAAGGTGACTGACACCGACAGGGAATTCAGTGAGACACAAGTAGGTGGCCTAATGCTGTTTACGGCAACATCAAGTTATCTGTCCTTTTGCTGTCTCTTCGCCCATGAAATGTTGAAATGCCGTTCCTAAGATAGAGATCTTATGACACACCCATCTGTCCATCCATGGTTATGTACCTGGCTACAGTAGGTCCCTGGCTGTGTCCCTGGCTTTGTCCGTGTGATGATTTGGAATTCGTCTTCGTTTATCAAAGTCTGGCCTTCTCTCCCTGCTCCACAATGGTATTCCTCTCCTGAAATGTCACAGTGGTTTCATCGCTCCACCTCTTTGTACTCTGACTTGTAGGCCTATTTCCAGCCGGGTCAATGGAGGGAGCCCTATCCTAGACAATCTCCCTAAAGGTCCAACTCTCACTGGATGTGTTTTTTACCTGGAATAGGCCAGGGAGAATGTAGAACAAGAGGTAATGCCATTGTAATGATTCATATGGGAATCAGGGGTGAGGAGTAGAATATTGATGTAGGCTGTGGGGTAAAAATCTCTGGTTTGCATTGAGAGAAATCAATATTTGGCACAAAAATCGAGGCACAACCGTATCACAAGTCCCATAGAGGCACTGGGGCAGAGGCAGTCAGTCAATACTCTGCCTCAGTGGATGCACTTCTGAACCTCCCCAGCACCATACAGTGGGGAGAACAAGTATTTGATACACTGCCGATTTTGCAGGTTTTCCTACTTACAAAGCATGTAGAGGTCTGTAATTTTTATCATAGGTACACTTCAACTGTGAGAGACGGAATCTAAAACAAAAATCCAGAAAATCACATTGTATGATTTTTAAATGATTAATTTGCATTTTATTGCATGACATAAGTATTTGATCACCTACCAACCAGTAAGAATTCCGGCTCTCACAGACCTGTTAGTTTTTCTTTAAGAAGCCCTCCTGTTCTCCACTCATTACCTGTATTAACTGCACCTGTTTGAACTCGTTACCTGTATAAAAGACACCTGTCCACACACAATCAAACAGATTCCAACCTCTCCACAATGGCCAAGACCAGAGAGCTGTGTAAGGACATCAGGGATAAAATTGTAGACCTGCACAAGGCTGGGATGGGCTACAGGACAATAGGCAAGCAGCTTGGTGAGAAGGAAACAACTGTTGGCGCAATTATTAGAAAATGGAAGAAGTTCAAGATGACGGTCAATCACCCTCGGTCTGGGGCTCCATGCAAGATTTCACCTCGTGGGGCATCAATGATCATGAGGAAGGTGAGGGATCAGCCCAGAACTACACGGCAGGACCTGGTCAATGACCTGAAGAGAGCTGGGACCACAGTCTCAAAGAAAACCATTAGTAACACACTACGCCGTCATGGATTAAAATCCTGCAGCGCACGCAAGGTCCCCCTGCTTAAGCCAGTGCATGTCCAGGCCTGTCTGAAGTTTGCCAATGACCATCTGGATGATCCAGAGGAGGAATGGGAGAAGGTCATGTGGTCTGATGAGACAAAAATAGAGCTTTTTGGTCTAACTCCACTCGCCGTGTTTGGAGGAAGAAGAAGTATGAGTACAACCCCAAGAACACCATCCCAACCGTGAAGCATGGAGGTGGAAACATCATTCTTTGGGGATGCTTTTCTGCAAAGGGGACAGGACGACTGCACCGTATTGAGGGGAGGATGGATGGGGCCATGTATCGCGAGATCTTGGCCAACAACCTCCTTCCCTCAGTAAGAGCATTGAAGATGGGTCGTGGCTGGGTCTTCCAGCATGACAACGACACGAAGCACACAGCCATGGCAACTAAGGAGTGGCTCCGTAAGAAGCATCTCAAGGTCCTGGAGTGGCCTAGCCAGTCTCCAGACCTGAACCCAATAGAAAATCTTTGGAGGGAGCTGAAAGTCCGTATTGCCCAGCGACAGCCCCGAAACCTGAAGGATCTGGAGAAGATCTGTAGGGAGGAGTGGGCCAAAATCCTTGCTGCAGTGTGTGCAAACCTAGTCAAGAACTACAGGAAACGTATGATCTCTGTAATTGCAAACAAAGGTTTCTGTACCAAATATTAAGTTCTGCTTTTCTGATGTATCAAATACTTATGTCATGCAATAAAATGCAAATTAATTACTTAAAAATCATACAATGTGATTTTCTGGATTTTTGTTTTAGATTCCGTCTCTCATAGTTGAAGTGTACCTATGATAATAATTACAGACCTCTACATGCTTTGTAAGTAGGAAAACCTGCAAAATCGGCAGTGTATCAAATACTTGTTCTCCCCACTGTATGTACCCATTCAGCACCACATCGTGTGGTGTACCACATACTGTAGTGGGAAGGGACTGGGGTACGATCCAAAAGCTACCGACCCCTCTTGTGTTGCTGGTTCTAAACCAATCTCCCCCTTCTTCTTCCCCCTCTGTTTGTGTGTGTGTGCGTGCATGTGCAGGATGGAAGAGACAGTGAGGACGCTGCTGCAGAACCAGGGGGTGCTGGAGCAGACAGCCGTGGACACTGTGGACATCATGAAGGCCTACAAGGTAACACTGCACTGCTCAGCACTTCTCCAAAATGCTCTTTATAAAGCCAAACGGTAGAGGCTTGTGTAGGAGAAATGCTTTGTTTGGTAACACGGGCCATGCATTAGGATAAGTTGTTGTTATTCACCATCAATTAGGAGTGTGGGGGGAGTGGTAGATCAGCTTTAATATTGCAGATAGATTGTGGCTTTTATCAATGTAATTGTCTGTATCTTTACCAATCCCCCATATATTTTTTGGTAAATATACACCACCATTCAAATTTGGAGTCACCTAGAAATGTCCTTGTTCTTGAAAGAAAAAATCTACGATAATCTACGATAATCGAGAATTTCAATGAGCATGTCAACAGCTCTGCACCCCCTACAGCAACTTGCCCAAGCCTCCCCCATTTCTCCTTCACCCAAATCCAGATAGCTGATGTTCTGAAAGAGCTGCAAAATCTGGACCTGTACAAATCAGCTGGGCTAGACAATCTGGACCCACTCTTTCTAAAATTATCCGCCGCAATTGTTGCAACCCCCATTACTAGCCTGTTCAACCTCTCTTTCGTATCGCCTGAGATCCCTAAAGATTGGAAAGCTGCCGCGGTCAGCTCCCTCTTCAGAAGGGGAGACACTCTAGACCCAAACTGTTACAGACCTATATCTATCCTACCCTGCCTTTCTAAAGTCTTCGTAAGCCAAGTTAACAAACAGATCATCGACCATTTCGAATCCCACCGTACCTTCTCCGCTATGCAACCTGGTTTCCGAGCTGGTCATGGGTGCACCTCAGTCACGCTCAAGGTCCTAAACGATATCATAACCGCCATCGATAAAAGACAATACTGTGCAGCCGTCTTCATCGACCTGGCCAAGGCTTTCGAATCTGTCGACCAGTGCATTCTTCGGCAAACTCAACAGCCTTGGTTTCTCAAATGACTGCCCCGTCTGGTTCATAAACTACTTCTCAGACAGATTTCAGTGTGTCAAATTGGAGGGCCTGTTGTCCGGACCTCTGGCAGTCTCTATGTGGGTGCCACAGGGTTCAATTCTCGGGCCGACTCTTTTCTCTGTATATATCAATGATGTCGCTCTTGCTGCTGGTGATTCTCTGATCCACCTCTACGCAGATGACACCATTCTGTATACTTCTGGCCCTTCTTTGGACACTATGTTAACAAACTTCCAGACAAGCTTTAATGCCATACAACACTCCTTTTGTGGCCTCCAACTGCTCTTAAATGCAAGTAAAACTAACTGCCCGCACCCGCCCGCCCGTCTTGCATCACTACTCTGAACGGTTCTGACTTAGAATATGTGGACCACTACAAATACCTAGGTGTCTGGTTAGACTGTAAACTCTCCTTCCAGACTCACATTAAACATCTCCAATCAAAAATTAAATCTGGAATCGGCTTCATATTTCACAACAAAACATCCTTCACTCATGCTGCCAAACATACCCTCGCAAAATTGACTATCCTCTGGGTTCGAGCCCAGGCTCTGTCGCAGCCTGCCGCGACCGGGAGGTCCATGGGGCGACGCACAATTGGCCTAGCGTCGTCCGGGTTAGGGAGGGTTTGGCCGGTAGTGATATCCTTGTCTCATCGCGCACTAGCGACTCCTGTGGCGGGCCGGGCCCAGTGCACGCTGACCAGGTCGCTAGGTGTACGGTGTTTCCTCTGACACATTGGTGCGGCTGGCTTCCGGGTTGGATGCGCGCTGTGTTAAGAAGCAGTGCGGCTTGGTCGGGTTGTGTTTCGGAGGACGCATGGCTCTTGACCGTCGTCTCTCCCGAGCCAGAACGAGAGTTGTAGCGATGAGACAAGACAGTAACTACTAACAATTGGATACCACGAAATTGGGGAGAAAAAGGGGGTACATTTTTATTTTTATTTTATTATTCAAAAAATGGACTATTCTACCGATCCTTGACTTCGGCGATGTAATTTTAAACTGAATGTAGTCTATCACAGTGCCATCTGTTTTGTCACCAAAGCCCTATATACTACTCACCACGGCGACCTGTTTGCTCTCGTTGGCTGGCCCTTGCTTCATATTCGTCGCCAAACCCACTGGCTCCAGATCATCTATAAGTCTTTGCTAGGTAAAAGCCCTGCTTAATCTCAGCTCACTTGTCACCATAGCAGCACCCACCCGTAGCACACGCTCCAGCAGGTATATTTCACTGGTCATCCCCAAGCCAACTCCTCCTTTGGCCGCCTTTCCTTCCAGTTCTCTGCTGACTGTAACGAATTGCAAAAATCACTGAAGCTGGAGTCTTATATCTCCCTCACTAACTTTAAGCATCAGCTGTCAGAGAATCTTACCGATCATTGCACCTGTACACAGCCCATCTGTAAATAGCCTCGCACCTACCTCATACCCATATTGTTATTTATTTTTTTGTTCTTTTGCACCCCAGTATTTCTACTTGCATATTCATCTTCTGCACATCTACTATATCACTCCAGTGTTTAATTGCTAAATAGTAATTATTATGCCACTATGGCATATTTATTGCCTTACCTCCCTTAATCTTACTACATTTGCACGCACTGTATATCGATTTTTCTATTGTGTTATTGACTGTACGTTTGTTTATCCCATGTGTAACTCTGCGTTGTTGTTTGTGTCGCACTGCTTTGCTTTATCTTGGCCAGGTCGCAGTTGTAAATGACAACTTGTTCTCAACTGGCCTACCTGGTTAAATAAAGGTGAAACAAAATAACAAATATAACAAATTTGCATCATAACGGGAAATGGAGGTATGGCAGTATACATTTCAAATAGCCTAATACATGCATTAGCTAGATTTATTGTGGGTGAGCGTAGGGAGTATAACTCTGAATCCCCTATTCCTTATACAGAGCACACTGTTTGACCGGGGCCCATAAAGTATTTAGCACTAGGCATAACAGGAATAGGGGGCCTTTTGCGGTGTAGAGTCTCTCTCAGCGGTGGACCATATTTCCACATAGCCAGATACCCTGTGATTATTCAAATGATGGGTATTATACAGAAGAACAGCAGCCCCAGAATGAATCAACCTGAGTGGATTATTAAACATGGAATTAGGATCTGTCAACATGTGCCAGTGGAGGGGATTGATTTCGCTCTGACGTGTGCCAGTGTGGGGGGATCGATTTTGCTCTAACTTATGTGAACGGATGCAGCTAACACACACATGTGGAGAGAGACATATGTTAGGTTACCGAGATGACTGTACCTACTGTAACCAGATGTTCAGCAAGCAATCAGATGTAACAGGGCTGTGGTAATAAGAACAAGCTCTCAATTAATGGTACCATTACTGGAGGAGAGATATGGGTCATATTCATTATGCACCAAACAGAAGAAAACTGACTCGAACAGGGAGGGACGACCTGAACTTGTAAAATAAGAAATGCTTAACTTTTTACAAATGAATACAACCCTGGTTTCAAAGTGCCTGCGAAACAAAATAATCAAACAAAGTCAAGATTAGGAACCACCGGTATGTTTTAGCCAAGATTGGAATAGTCCTTTAATGTTCAAAGCAAAATGTAATGCTAGTTGTTGCCAAGGACAGCATTTCCAATTCATGTTCGGGAGGGAGGGACGACTTGATTTGGAATGCGTTTGTATATGGCGGCGCTAGCAAGGACTCAACCTCATCTGTCAATGTCTCCAGCCATGGCTGTCTGCGTCCGTGAAAGCCTATCATCAGACTTGACAATTAACTGTCAAGGGGGGAAGAGAAGGATTGAATGAAAATTTAACAGAGGTGCACAGGTGTACATTAGGCGATAACAAAAAAAAAGGCTTTGGTGAGATTTTGGGGGGAAAGTCCATTTACTTGCATTGCAAAGCTCATTGGCTGGCTATAGGCATGGTGTTGAGGTTTACACGGCATCTAACTCCCAGCTCAATTGTAGTTTCATCCCTCTCTGGTCCTTGATCAGATTTGGAATAGGATGGAGATAAGAGGGTTTGTGAAATGGATGTTGCAAATGAAAGGGCGATGACCTCCTTCGATCGGACTAAGCCATGCATGTTGAGTATTTAAAGGTGTCTCAATCTCTCCTATTGAAATGTACCTACATTTAGGATTCATGGCAACTATATCACCCCAGAAGCGGTGTTGTTTTTTTAAAAGCACATTCAATGCATACAGATGAGTGCCCAGTTTAGTCCAGTGAGGATTAAGCGTTTCATATTATCGGCATATCACTTTGTTTTGGATGCAGGAAATCCATCATAAATCCCCATTGGTAGGGTTTTTGTATTCAATTGTAAGGAAAATTGCGTTTGTTGTAAATACAGTATATTAGATTTAACAACAGGCTATGGCTATGCTATATGTCTCAATATCACATACAAAACAACATCGTGTACTGATTTAAGACCAAGGTAGCATGATATAATTTATTTGAATGGTAATATCGGAGTGAAAGAAAATCCCTCCTTGACTTCTAGGATAGTGTGAAAATACTTGAGAATAATTGACAGACGACACATGACATATCCTCCTTTACCAGTACTCTATATCCTGTGTTGAATGTACAGTACCTAATTAGCTAATCAATGTCAGGATGCTGTCTGGTCTGTGAATCTCCTGGTGAGCCATTATCAGGGACCCCATAATTTTATTGTGTTTGCTTTTAATTTCCGCCTCTGTGTATTAGTGTCACAGCTGGAGACTGAGGCAGGGTGTGAAGGGGGGGTGGGTGTGGGGTCCCCTATCGGCAGACAAGATGGAGAGGTCTCAAGGTCACTGCCACTCTCTTGAAATACAAGTGAAACGCGATTAGGGATTAGGGGATGTTTTGGAGTTTAATAGTTTTTTTCTCTCTTCCCCTCTCGCTCTCTCCTCTCTGTTCTCTCTCTATCTGTTTCTTTTTCTCTCCTTCTTCTCCCGCCGTTGTCTTTCTCTTCCTCTCTTCCTCTCTTCCTCTCTTCCTCTCTTTCTCTCTCTCTCTCTCTCTCTCTCTCTCTCTCTCTCTCTCTCTCTCTCTCTCTCTCTCTCTCTCTCTCTCTCTCTCTCTCTCTCTCTCTCTCTCTCTCTCTCTCTCTCTCTCTCTCCTCTTGTCTGTCTATCAGGATAAACTCTCGGAGGAGGTGCAGAAGACGCGTGACAGCCTGGAGCAGAACAGCAGCGGTGGCGGCCCACTGCCGTCTTCTGGAGACCCTTTGCTGCCAGAAGTCGGCAGCATCAGCCGAGCGGAAGAGTTTCAGGACCAAACAAAGCTCCTTCTGGAGCGTCTGCGCACCCTAGAGGTACAGTTTAAAACATGGCTCTCCCTTCTGCCTCCGCGACCAGGCTCTCCTTCTTATGTTTGCAGTCTGGAGCATAATGGTCTTATCAAAGGATTGTGCGCTCTGCTGTTTGAAGAGCAAAGCGCTCCACAGAGGGCTCAGGTTTCGGGACTTGGGGCCTTTACAAATGTCTTTGTTCATTTCCATAGCGCTCCTCCACTGTTCCACTGTGTGCTCTGTTCTCAGCATTAGCAACAGTTGAGTCAGAAATCCATTTTGAGTAATCCTTCTGATTCTGATTGTTTCCGACCATACAGTACACCCACTAGACTGACACACCAGGCTTTCAGATCTCCTCAGCAATTAAAGGGGCTAAGTCTATTAAGACTTAATCAAATTACGCTCAGAGACCCACCTACTCATTTATGAAGGGTCTGTGGCTAATGTTCAAATACTTTGAGCGTATGATAGAACCCCTACCGGAGTGCCCGATGGGAAGGGTTTGGTTTTGCACTTTTAGGACTACTCCATTGGTCCCATTGCTGCCAGACAAGCTCAATCAAGTGCAGAAAAAGTATTTAAAAAAACAAATAATACTACTTGAACCCAGGTCTTCTCCTCAGCCACTATGGACAGCTCAGACATGAGAAAACGCTGCCAGATATAGACGACCCAAGAAACCGGCACGTTCTACAGACATTATTAACAGTGACACTAACGCCACGCTGACAGAAATTGCAGTTAAGGCTAATTACAACAAAATGCAATGTAATTGCTTGTTGTTTTTATAGCTCCTCTATCACTGTATAAGTTGTCTTCCCTGCAGTCAAAGAAAAATAATGGCTGGCCTGTCTCGTGATTTGTCGGAGGAAGCTTCCCACATTACCCCAAAAAGCTACATTCTAAATGAGTTTATCGGAATTTATCTGCCATTTTCTTCGGTCCGCTGCATCCGTGATGGATGCTCCTCCAGAAGAGAACCGGCTAGAACAACGGCGAGGCAATACATCACTGGCCTTTGTTATGTGTAAACGGTGATGACACTAAGTAAGGGCGCCCATTTCTATTCCCCCCCCCACCAGCCCAGCCCAACTGATATCATTCATTACCATGGTGGGCATGCTATGCCTTTAGAAACGGTTCTTCCTTTAAGTTTAGATTGAATCCTTTATGAAATAAAATCCATCTTGGAGAAGAAGAAAAACATGTGTTCTTTTCACAGATGCTTGGAAGATCAGTTAATGCTGCCACTCTAATTTATATTTTTTTTACGGCCCCAAAAAACGCTAATGGAAGTAGTGTCGTTGAGTGATTAGACTTTCGGTCGAAGGACAAAATGAGTTAGGGTTCATCTCGAGTGGATTTGGACAGAGGATGGAATACAAGTCACCGCGACAGATGATGTACCTAACTCATCCATTCCAGCTCAACTCTCAATGCTTCTAGCTTTCCACCCAAGTGTTGTAGAGACTCCATAGTAAGACAGAGCACTAGAGCAAGTGTGACTGGCTCTTGGGTAACTGTCTGCAGTTTGAGCAAGTGTGCATGCCCATTGCCCAGCCTTGTGCCCATGCAGCTTGGCTGGCACAGTTGGCAGCCGGGTGCCAGGGAAAGGAGGCCTGGCGTACAGGCGTCACAGAAGGACAGCTGGCACTCTGGTCTCAGTGCAGGGCTGGCTCTAACTCCTGTTCAATTACAGGCCGAGTGAGAACTGACTGTGGTGCAGCCAGCTCTAGCCCTGTCCCTACAATCCCTCATCCCTTCTCCACCCTCCTCACCCCAATTCAAAACCTACTGTAAGCCAGAAGCAAAAACTCCTGCTGTCTGTAACTCTGTTTCCTAGCTAGTTAATTTCCATTGAAGTTTAAAAGAAAAATACATCCCTGATTCTAGAAAACCACTTCTCTAATCATGGGAACTCAGCAGGAGAAAAGTATCTGGATGATCATGCATGAATTCTGTTCTATAAAAAGCAACTTATAATGGCATGCATAATTTATATGTTTCAAAATCTATGGCAACAGTAGTTGTAGTTGCTATGCTTTAATTGTAGCGGCTGTAGGAGCAATACATTGACAGGATGCGCTAATATGAATACATGTTCATTATGTGATTTAGTTGCTCTTTTCATCCCCATTCAAAATGTTTTTTTTCTGACATGAGACATTTATTTAGTTGAGCATTTTGTTGATAACACGTCGCAGCCGAGCTCCGCATTCATTCACAGTGAAATTGATTATGCACTGTGGCTGTACCCAAATATTGGTTTTCAACTAGGCTCAAATAATATTTTTATTGTTCGATTTCGGTCTGCGATGTCAGACGCTCTCCGTGACGTTTTGCAATAGAAGGTGGCAAAAGAGCTCTGTAATGAAGGTGTCTGAAATGCTTTTAACGCGAGCAGAGAATGTTCAGCGTTCGTCCTGGATGCTTTGAGATGTGTGGTTATCAGGCTCCGTTTGATGGAAGTAGACGCATCTTCCCACACTCTTCCCATATCAACAATAATGTCAATACAGCACGTCACTTCACCTTTCTCCGACCCCTTGTCCCATAGAGAAAGATGATTCAACCAGTTACTACCCACACAAAGAATATGATAAGAAACATTCAAAAACATGCTTATATGCAACCTCTGGGTAATTATTTGCCTTCACTAGGAGTTTTTACTTTACTAATATTAATACAAGTGAATTTTTTTTTGTAAAGGGCTTTTCGTGTACATCTCAAAGTTGCTCGTTTGTTATAGCTCTGTTATAGCTCTGTGCCATTTCGATTAAGGCAGGAGAATATGTTAGGTGCAATTATTTCGCCTGGGTTTTAATCAAAGGCTGGCTGTTTGTACTAAAGGGCATGTGCCGAGAGAGGCGAGCTAGCCGGAGCGATGTTGACAGCTTCTAATATGGCCTGCCTGGACCGCCTGCATTTGACAAACTAGAAACAGAGGAGATCAATAGCCCCTCTCCCTTAAAAGGTGAAGCAATATTCACCCCCCCACCCCACCCCACTTAAAACAAGGACATATCCACATTAGCCCCTTCTAGCCCATTCTACCTAACTTCTTACTTGTACCTTTAAAGTTCAGGATCATAACTTCAATCCCCTTGACCTTTCATTGTGAGATACTGTACTTCTGCAGGTTTTTATTAGTTGGCCCCGGTCTTATGGTTGACACCTGACCTTTTCGACCTCCGGCAAATCCTCTCTTGTTGTTATCTTGTTCTCTGGCAGTGTAGTCTTGCGCTACACAACACAGATATGATTTGTTGCATCAATCGTTTTTCATATGAAAACAAAGATTGGAGAGACTACAAATGCCTTTGGCATTATTTTCATTGGCCACATATGCAGTATCATTTCACATCTACACTGAACAAAATATAAATGCAACATCTAAAGGGTTGGTCCCATGTTTCATGAGCTGAAATAAAAGATCCCATACATTTTCCATACGCACAAAAAGCTTATTTCTCTAAAATGTTGTGCACAAATTAGTTTACATGCCTGTTAGTGAGCATTTCTCCTTTGCCAAGATAATCCATCCACCTGAGTGGTGTGGCATATCAAGAAGCTGATTAAACAGCATGATCATTACACAGGTGCACCTTGTGCTTGGGACACTAAAAGGCCACTCTAAAAGGTGCAGTTTTGTCACACAACACAATGCCACAGAAGTCTCAAGTTTTGAGGGAGCATGCAATTGGCATGCTGACTACAGGAATGTCCACCAGAGCTGTGGCCAGAGAATTGAATGTTAATTTCTCTACCATAAGCCGCCTCCAACTTCGTTTTAGAGAATTTGGCAGTATGTCCAACCGACTTCACAGCTGCAGACCACATGTATGGCGTTGTGTGGGTGAGCGGTTTGCTGATGTCAACGTTGTGAACAGAGTGCCCCATGGTGGAGGTGGGGTTATGGTGTGGTCAGGCATAAGCTACGGACAACGAGCACAATTGCATTTTATCTATGTCAATTTGAAAGCACAGAGATACTGTGACGAGATCCTGAGGCCCATTGTCGTGCCGTTCATCCGCCGCCATCACCTCCTGTTTCAGCATGATAATGCACGGCCCCATGTTGCAAGGATCTGTACAACGTAAGATGTCCCAGTTTTTCCATGGCCTGCATACTCAACAGACATGTCACCATTGAGCAAGTTTGGGATGCTCTGGATCAACGTGTACGACAGCGTGTTCCGTCAATATCCAGCAAATTCGCACAGCCATTGAAGAGTGGGACAACATTCAACAGGCCACAATCAACAGCCTGTTCAACTCTATGCGAAGGAGATTTATCGCTCTGCATGAGGCAAATGGTGTCACAACAGATACAGTACTGACTGGTTTTCTGATCCACAGCCATACTTTTTTTTAATTATATGTTGATTGTTCTATTACCACCTGTGATTGTTTTTTATTTATTTAAATTGACTAGCAGGCACCGCCTGGTATTTCTTTATATACTACTTTAATCACTTTAGCTCTTCCTTCATTACTGTTTTGGTAAATGGCTCATAAATAAATCTGATGCATACAAACTGTATGAATTGCTTTTAACGACAAGCTCTCGGTGGATTTCAGTCATCACTAAATGTGTTTTATTTTGCTGTACAGGAGGAAAACTCAGCATTGGCCTTGGAGAATGAGAGCCAGAGGGAGCAGTATGAGCACTGTCTAGATGAGGTGAGTAGTCCAACCCTCGCTCTATTCACCCAGCCCTCAACCTCAGTGAGGGAATTCTATTTTTCACCACACTAATGATAGCCTACATCTCAGTAACACATGTTATTTCTTTCCTATTCTGTGACTTATTGTGAGTTATATTCTTTTCTATTTACCTTTAGTGACTTTCTTTAAGATCTTACTGATAATACTGATCAAACAGTTTACAAACACTGCACTATTTCCAGTATCCTTCTCTACCTTTACTGACTTTCTTTGAGATTTTTCTCAATACACAATTTTCCTGCTCTCAAATTCTATCAATGCAATCCCAAAGTAATTCCTCTCCAAAGGAAATGTGATTATGGAGAAAGAGGTACTTTGCGTTCTGACGGCGAACTGTGTTGTGGGAGAAGCTGGGTAAATGGTGGCCTGAGGGAGCCGAATGACAGCAATTAATGAGCTTGTTGGCTCGGACCGCACACTGAGTCACCCTGAGGGAAGGCCGGAGGCCCGCGGGTGCCAGAAGGGACAGACTGGTCTACACTGTGGTGCCAGCTACTGGGACTCATATGACCTGAGATCTGGGCTCTGGTGCCAGAGGGAGTGGGGGTGGGGAGAGGGGAGATGTAGATTGATAGTGGGACAGAGAAAGCGAGAGAATGAAAGAAAGAGAAAGAAAGAGAGAGAAAAGGATAGAGAGATACATGGAGCGTTAACAATACTTTATCTGTGTTGTTAACAGTCCATCTGTGGGCGGCAATTGTTTTGCAATGCTCCAAGCATACTGTCTGAAACTCCACATCGTGCTGCAGCCTTGGAGGCTAATGCCTGGGGTGGGCCCAGACCAAATCGCTTTTCCACTTCCGTGACCTCAAAAAGCAAGGCCTGTGCTGCTCTGATGTCTGGTCTGGTGTTGTGTTGTCCTCTGAAGTCTCTTCTGACTGGAGCTAGCTCACTAATGAGCATGTTGTGATGCGGAAGTCTCCACAGCTCTAACAACTCTGCTGATGGGCTCAGGACCCTTGGAAACTGAAGAGAACGCAGGGCTTGTTTAGTAATGATGCATTTTTTAAATAAAAAGATTGTGGATTATTATCTCTACATAAGCAGAGAGGTGGTTGTTTGGTATGCTTTTTGGGCTGGCCACTCACTTTAGTTTTTAAAATGATATTTTTTTGATATATATAATTTTTGTTCCACTTAGTTAACATGTGCAAATGTTATGCTATTGAAAGTCTGGTAAAAGGAGTTATGCCACATTTGGCAATGCATCAGATGCAAGAGACTGTTATGTCACACTTCATGTAGTATGACTTGAACTATAAATGCTCTATAAAGCCTTTATAAGTTGTTTTATTTATCAGTTGTTGTCATTTAGATTCTAACTTGAAGATCATTAAATATTCTTTGAATTAGTGCCCTTCCAGTTTTACAGGAGCAGCTCTGTATCACCCCCCCACAGGGCTCAATCACTTAATCATATTTACTCCATCTCCCGTTATTCAATAGAGGGAGAGAGGACACCTCTGAGAAAAAGCCAATGCGTGCTTACAGTGAATTAACGAGCAATCAATGGGCTGTAATCAGAGTCAGAGTCGATGGGGCATTGCGGTCTAAACTCGGAAGAGTGGTAGGGGAGTGAGGCGCTCTGCGGGCAAAGCCCAGGCACAACAGTACTTTAGCCCGCCACTTCTTCTCTCCGACTGACCGCTGTGTCGCAAATGACACCCTATTCCCTATCTAGTGCGCTACTTTTGACCAGGGCCTATGGCGTCAAGTAGTGCAGTATATAAGGGATAGGGTGCCATTCAGGACACAACCCCCTACTCTCCAAGCCACTACATCAGCCCTGACACTGCTGTCAATACAGAATCAACAGAAGACAATTAAACATCATGAAGACATGCAGCATGTCTGGTTCCAATCTGTTCTGCTTCGCTGGGCCGCTACTGGCCTTCTCTGCCACCCTGCGTCAGATTTATGATGATTGGGCCCCTTAGGAATCAACACACTCCTCCAAGGGAGGGCAGACGGGGGGACAATGGTGTAATGTATTGGGACATCGTGTTCACTAAAGCCTGTAATAATTTTGTAAGCGGTCGGAGGAACTAGTGTATAAAATGTTGTTGGAGGAAGAGGGGAAGTGAGGAAATGCGGCGTCGGCATGCACAGGGCAGGGGCAGTTTAGAGTTGAGGTCGTGGGTCAACTAGAGACATTTTCTTTCTTTCTTTCTCACTCATCTTTCTCACCCATAACAGCCACCATATTATGGTCCGTCACTAAACAGCTTGCATAAAACGTTTGGATAATTCTTGTTTTTTTTTTCATTCTGTTTTAGGTTGCCAATCAAGTTGTGCAGGCACTGCTCACCCAAAAGGTAGGAGTCTGGTTTCCATAGCAACTGTATTATAAAAATGTCTCAGAATTATACTAATATTGGATCCAATGATGTAGTTAGACATGTATGTAATACAGTAGCGCAAAACTTAATCTTACCATTCACTTTTTTTTTTAGACACTTCTCATTATCTCGTGTTAACTGATTAACCTTTATGGTGTCCATATTAGGACAGTCACACATCACTGTAAGTTCACACCTCTGCTTGTAATAACTCTCTCTCTGTTGTTTTTCCCCATGCAGGATCTGAGGGAGGAGTGTCTGAAGTTGCGGACCAGAGTGTTTGACCTGGAGCAACAAAACCGGACCATGAGTGTCCTCTTCCAGCAGCGAGTCCGACCTGCATCAGACCTGCTCCTGCAGGTAGGGACCTGTCCACTCATCTAGTCCCAGAACCACTACAGAACCTCATTGTCCCGGAACCACTTTAGAACCTCATTGTCCCGGAACCGCAATAGAACATAATTTTCCCAGAACCACTGTAAAACCTCATTCTCCCAGAACCAATATAAAACCTCATTGTCCCAGAAGCACGATAGAACTTCATTACCCCAGAACCACTATAGCACCTCATTGTCCCAGAACCACGATAGAACCTCATAGAGCAACTATTGGCCATGACTCAGGTGTGCCTGACTGATGGAGTTAAAATAGCATTTCACTGCTATTAGTTTCAGTATTAGACCTATGTTGGTTCTTGTGTTCAATATCGTTGAAGGCAACAGTGTGGGTGTAAGGACATCTGCTCCAGTAGCAAATTTGCTCACTTCAAACTTCTGAAGAGCAGCGATATTAGATCATCCATCGTTTTGTGATGGCGATGTGATCCTGAGTCCGGGGTCTGTGATATCATCATCGCTAAAAAAACAGTGTGCTCATGAACCATCCAGCCTCCACGGAGCTGCAGGGCTCAGACAAGATCATTTGAGAAAGTACCGAGACTCGCGTCATCCATCCTGGGCTCTCTCGGGGGGACGGTAAACCTCTCAACCAAATTACCTCTAGCGCACCAGACCTTGTGGCACGTAACACAGACATAGATGCTAGAGAGAGGGGAGGGTATGTGTGTGTGTGCGCGCACGTGTGTATGTAGTCTGCTGTGGGTAGGAAGGCACACTTACTGTAACACAGAAATCATTTACTCCAGTCACTGCAGAGAGAGACAGAGAGAGAAATATTGACAACCATGTCTGCTATAAAATGGCCGCATGGATTTTCCTTAATCTGATTTGCAGCTATGGCCGTCCAGCTCTCGTTACCTTACCTCCTCTCAGAGTGGTGGGTGGAGGCTCTCAGACTGCCACAGTGTAAAAGAGGGAGATGTGGGGTGTGAGAGGGAGCTCAGGGAGGGCACAGACGGATAATGAGACTCCTACTGGTCTTAATGAGAACATGTGGCTCAGAAAGGATGGATGAGAGGAGCTCAGGGGAGAGCTGAGTGCAGGTACTATGCAAGTCAACACATCCAGGTACTATGCAAGTCAACACATCCAGGTCCTGTCAAGTCAACACATCCAGGTACTACGCAAGTCAACACATCCAGGTACAGAAACAAAGAAAGTTATAGTTGAAGAATAACTTTTTTTTATTGTTGACAATATCTGTAAAACAACAGCCTCCAGAACACTGGTATTGTTGAATAGTCCACAAACCATTTTAATGGATCTCGTTTAAGCAATGTTTCGATCAATAGACCCTCATCACGATTTGTTCAGGTGTTGACAAAATTCGAAAGGATATAAATGAGAATTGCGAAGAGCGAGCTGACGACAATCCTTTATCTACCTCAAGTTCAGGAGAGAGTATGCCCTCTGTCAGTCGCCCTCTGCTATGCTGACACATGGATAATTGAAAGTCACAGTCCACATTGTCCAGTGAAGGGTACAATTTTGACTGGAAGGGAGGCATTTTCGTCGTCCCAACAGATTGGGCGAAGCTGTGGATGCACTATTTTTGTCCCAACTTAACCAGGGCATGAATAAAGTGAAATGTGTAATTGTTTATTCACTATTTGTAACTATTTAATAATATTTTGATTTAATAAACTAATATGTATGTTCTGGTTATATCCTACAAGAGTAAATGTTAGCGTATTCAGTCTGTTCAGTAGAGCATTTGGGTTCAATATACAACGTGATCAACAAGACTATGAAGAGAGCAATATACCGTAAATCTATTTGTTTGTGTAGCAGGAGCCTCTGTCTCTGTCCCAAATGGTATCCTATTCCCTATATAGTGCACTTTTTTTTTTTTTTTTTTTTACCAGAACCCATAGCGCTCTGGTCAAAAGAAGTGCACTATGTAGAAAATAGGGTACCATTTGGGACAGAGCTGGCTTTTCACGAGGGAGTATGCCGGGAATGAGGATTTGTAGCAACACATTTTTTCAGCAGTGAGGAAGTGAGATTTTATTGTGAAGGAGGCGGATAGATTTGAAAGATTTATGTCTAACTTTATGTCCAACCGATGTCTGCCAGCACATTAAACAACAAGAAAATAATTGACACTTGTGTAAGCGATAGCTAAATCATACGTTATAGGAGGATTTTTTTGATATTTTTACATGGATTCCTCAAAGAGGTCATTAATTTTATTGAAAATCTCATGATTCTTTCATGGTTGTGGTTTTGTCGATATGTTTCAGGTTGTCAACCTTGTTTCTATTTCTGGGATTAGTTTCTCTATAAAGGTGGCTGTGACAACGATGACTAGTAATACGAGTGCTGAAAGAATATATGATTGATTGAGTCAATTAAAACATGGGTTTGAAATCAGTTCCCTTGCTACTTATTGTGGATCATTTCTCTTGAAGTAGCCTAATATTTTGCCCTCTAAAACGGCTGCAGGTAACCTTCTGTTTTAAAAAAATGATTATTATAATTTTTTTATTTAACCTTTATTTAACTAGGCAAGTTAGGGGTTTGCATGAATTACCTTTATACCATAACCTACCATCAAATAGTAATTAGCGACAGTAGAGCTAGACATATTAATATTTCCTTTCAGTCAGAGTATTTCATTTCTACTGTTCTGGGAGTCGGTAATTAAATGTGTTATTGGCCCCTGGGGCCATCTTGAATTTCCCTGATAACGAATCACTGCTCTCTATTGAGATTGTGATTAGGAATACTGGGAATATGCTTGACCTGCTGTCGCCTCATGTAATTTGGCATTTCACATGCTGCAAAGCTCTGTTCGCTGCAGTTCGGCCAGGTGTTTAGTAAGGTGTATAAGTAGCGAATAATAATTCCCTCCTTCCACTTATGCAGCCTTATCAAATATGACAGGCGAGTGATAATTGAGTTGACAATTATCCGTAAAAGTAGGTCCTGGTTGCCGTGGAAACTTCCCAGGCCCCTCTGGCAGGACGTAGTAGCTACGCAGTACCATTCAGTAATTTTTGCATTCTGAATTTTGATGGGCTTTTGCACAATGGTTCTCCTCAAAGGGTTGCCTTTGCTGGAGTTGTGTTAACTGGACTGCCTGCACAGTATTCCTACTCTGGTTAATGTCTCAGAGTAGTACAAGAGCCATGTTTTGTCTTAGCTTAGCCAATTCCCTGCCATACGTTACCTGTATCCTCTGACTAAGGGAAGACCAAGCCTTGAGTGCAGAATCAAACGTAGATTAGGTAATAGGTAGTAACAGAGAAGGTGAGGTCCCTCAGTGTGCCTCCGTCCTTGGCGAGATCACACTTCCACGCGGTCAGGTACAGTGAGGCTAGCCCTAAGAGACACAGAGATGGGGGAGCTGTCCGCCCCCCATGTCCCCCCTCCCTCTCCCCACCCCTCCCCATCGGAGGCCTTGTGACACTATTGACTGAATCATTGATGACTGTGCTGAGGAGGTGTAATCCTGCACCCCTACGATAACATCAGCCCCCCTTTTCTTCTCCTGACACTCAACCACTCCCACCCCCCTGTGTGGACAGCCTATACCCTGGAGAGGAGCGATATGGCTTCAGAGAGGACTACATTTCTATTACGGGCTTTATGGTGAGAGAGACGCCATCTGGCATGTTAAGTCCACTGTAAAGGACAACCTGGACTGAGTCAGCTACAGGGGAAGAATTCTCATCTACATATAAACTTTAGGTCATAATGGGAAGTTAAGCGGTATTCAAGAAAATACTTGGTTTAGAACAAGCTGTAGTAGGTATATTTTGCCTCCGTTAATTCACAGTTATGTACATGATATGAATCTGATTTTCAAATTGAACTACAAATAAGCAGATCGTGTTTTAAAACCTTTTCATTTAATTACTGTCACTTACCTTTAATTCTTACATTTTAAGTCTTTGCATAAATGTGTAAGCAATAAACAATATATTTTATGTAACAATTTGATTATACCTAACAAACTAATTGAAAACTATTTAGCATCAAATGTGCAGGAACTGTGCAAAAAAAGGGATGAAATAAAATGGATTAGAGGCTCAACATGCTGTTTATATACAGTACCTGACTACATTTCCATTTAATCCAGTTTAAACAGCTCTATCATTATTTCTATATTTCATAAGTTAACTGACGATGGAGAACAAGAGAGCACACTGCGTCTAATCCTTTTCCACATCCCCATCGATCGCGACCGCTCTGGACCAAATTGACTTGGGCCAAGTTATAAAATACGGAACATTCCACTGAGATGACCTCAAGGTTCAGAATTTCCAGAAAATAGCCAAATAGCCTATTAGCTGTGAAAGAGAGTATTGATGTCCCTCCAGGTCCCTGATAGCACACAATATGCTGTACAGTACTAGAGAACCAGACAATATGTAATGAGAGCATTACATGGTCACCATTTATGAAAATAAAATAAAATATATACTGTCAAAATTGAGTATATTCATTTAAACAATTAAAACAATGTTTGTGTCCTGTTGCTGCAGATATACAGCACTGCATGATGGGTTGAGCAATTTCAACTCAATTGAAATTTCGCACACAAACACAGTTTTTCTTCTTCTATCCTCATGGGGACGTAAAATGTATTTCCATTCAGAATCCTATTTTCCCTTAACCCTAGTTGTAACCCTAACCCTAAACCTAACCCCTAAGCTTAAAATAAACCTTCGTCCTCATTGGACGTGGGTAATGTCCCCACGAGGGAGAATTTTCCTCATTTTATTACCCTTGTGGGAACTTAATGGGATTTTAACTTAATGGGATCCCCACACGGTTAGAAGAACCAACCCACACACACACACATCAAAATACAAACCAATTACTTTTACAAAAACCCATTGGAAATCAATATGATTTAATCCATTAGAATGTTGCCATTTATAGCCTATCATCGTTTAGCTGGTCTGCAGGATAGAGTCAGTGTCCCCTTAAACTCAGTCTAAATGGGGCTGAGATTACGGAAAGAGAAACAAGAGGGAGGCTTAATTTGGCACTCTAGGGAGATAAAGGGGTCATCTAAATGTGATTTAATCCACATCTCCAGTTTACATCCATGTTCCCTTAAACTAGTACCAATTCGCTCTTAATTTGCACATACCGTATAAATGCATCTACAATTAACAGCACCACTTGGAACTATTTCCATCCATTCTCTGTGCTTCGCAGCGGGTGGCTCACACACAAGCAAGCCTTTGTAGCTTTTCAAACTTGATCAATACAAATGCAATGCATTGAGATTCCATGTCGAGTCAACCAAGACGTATGTCCTGGGAAGTGTTTCTTTAGCCTAAGGGACGCCATATGGTGAAGATACATGTATTAGCTGGTGTTCTACTACTAAAGCCTCGCTTCACATTGCATGACGTGTATTACACTCGTGCAGCAGTCATCACAAATGTTACATAACATATTGAGCCTTGAAATGAAGGAGACCTACCTGTAAATTCCTGGGAGGTCTTCAGGTGGCTTTGGTTAGTTGCTTTCAGTGAGATTGTGACTATTGATCCTCTGACAGTAGTCCATGGATGTTCTGAACACAATGTTCAAGTGGCAATTGTCAATGCCCAAGGCTGGGTTTATGAAACAAAGGACTAGGATTGTTATCCCTCTCATCATGAATGCATCTTTTTCTTGGAGATTTCAAAAGAAACTGGTTACAAGGGGCTGTCATCCCAAGTAAAAGGAATATGGCTTCCAGGAATATGGTTTCCACCGTAGATATAAATGCAATGCAATAGTGTATCTATCTCTATGGCTTTCACGCTGCGTTTGCAGGAAGGCTTGTTAGCTCGAAGCCTCCGGGACCCCAGGGCTCGGCCGGTGTGTTGATCACTAGCACTGGGACTGATTTTATTTCAAGCTTTTCGACTTATTGTCTGGCTCTCTGTTTCTTTGTTGGATCAGTGGACTCATGTAGTGAGCCGGTGTCTTCATGCTAAAGGCTATTTTCGGAAGGTCACCTCCATACTGTAGCTCTGTCCCTGTTACTCAGTGTAACGGTAGATAGCACATACAAACTCTAGAATGGCAAAATCTTGCATCGGAATCTCGCACTTAAACGGGTGGAAACATGAAGGCTGTTTGTATGAAATAATGGATAATGTGATACTATGGTTTGGCCTTGGGCAAGGAGTTTGAGATCAGTGCTTCCTGAATGACACAGCTGTGCAGCAGAGAGTTTACGAGGTGTGAAACTGTTGTTTAATAAACATGTTCTGAGCGTCCTCTGTGATTTAGTAGAGGAGTAGCTCTATACTCAAGGAGCCATCTGGGTCGTCTGAGTAGTAGAACAGAGATGATGTGAGGTAGAAATTGCATTTCTATTGTTGTACTGAGTAAGAAAAGAGGTAAACATATATTAGGCTCGGCCTGTCATATTGTATACTCTCTCCCTGTCTTTTTTATTCAGATATACTTCATTTATGTTAAAGGAACATTGTGGGATATCGCCCGCATCTCCAACTAATGATGTCATGCAAATAATCATTTTCATAACTTTCAAATGATTGGGATTAATTGTGGACACTGAAGGAAGACTATAGATGGACTTAAGCTAATATACTATACACTCAAAGTTCCACAAGGTGACTCTCATCGCTGCAACGACGGCAGCGTGAAATCCTTCTGGCGGTTATGTTCATCTAGAGTGGGCGTACACAGCACGGGAAGGAAAGTTAGTGCAGAGTACAGGAATCTGGCAATTGTATTTCATTATCGAGATGGAGAAATCAAAATAGATATGAGCGCAGCAGAAAATTTCCTCCCTCAACGAGCATTAAAGTTGCCTTTCGAGGGGAATGTGGCATAAATCGAGTGTTTTGTTACAGCATGTTTGCCGTTAAGTAGATCCGAGCACGGGGAACCGGGCAGTAATTAGGTTGGAGGATTAATATGTGAAAATGTATTTGGTTTTGTATCCTTCCCCTGTGAACGGAAACCAAAGAAAATAATGGATCGCAAAATAGTGTTTGAACATGAATACAAAAATCAAAGGAATCCCTCGCTCCCCAATGCAATTATTTCCCATTCACATGAATTATTCTTAACAGATGACATTAATGACATTGAGTCTAAGACTATTGAAGAGTGCCCTGCATACGATCTCAGTGGAGGGAGAAAGAGGTTTACTTTCAAGCCCTGGGAAAGTACGGCTGAACCAAAGCGTTTTTGCGACCTGCTCAAATGTGATTTTTTTCGTTTTCGTTGTGAGATTTGAATGAAAATGATTTATGTTTGATGGTAGACTTTCTATTGTGTATTCATTAATCTACTACTGGAAAGGTGTGATTGATACAGAACACCAACATGAAATGCAAAATAGCATGCAATATAATATAGTTGTTTGATTGCCACATTCTTCTGTACAGTTGAATGTGTTAAATGCCTTCTCTATGTAGTGAATACATTTCTGTATGTAGTAGAGACATTCAGTAAGACCTTGTGCTTTCTTGTCCTTTCAGAAACTCCACTCTCGGATCATGGATTTGTCTGCCTCTGATCTCCTGGAGCCGGAGAGGAGCAAAAGCTTCCCGCTATCCAGGAACACTGACTCTCCACCTCATGTAAGATTGATGGAAAACAATCCAATGGCATGTTCTTTTCCCCCCCAGCCTCACCCATATGTATTGTCCAGGCATCAGAACTGACGTATAGCCCAGAGAAATCATTAGGGAGGATTAAAATACCAGATCTACCTATTTGGGGATTTGATCTGCCGTACTCGGCAAGCAGAGTTGGCAGTATCACATTCTTAAAGGTATAAATCCTTGTCATTTTACCAGAGGACCATCGATTGAGGCTCGTCTTCAGTAAAAATGAGTCTGCGGGATAGTGTAGAACATTAGTCAAGTTATATATTATGTATTAAGGTCTTAAAATGAATTCACTCTGGTCTTGTGTCCTTTTACTCCTTGAGGACCCAACCTGATAAACCTTCATATATAGTATAGAAATGTGGCAACAAAAAAAAGTGAAAAATTGATTGTGTAATAATGTTGAAATCTGATAATGTATTCATGTGTTTGCGACAAGGTAATGAGTTTGGGAAAAGAAGCCGTGCAAATGTGATATACTTGCAGTACAGATTGGTACAGATTTCCTGGGCCAATTAGTTCGCTTCCTATTATCTCTCTGACTGAACAGTTGATTAGAATTCTGAATCGACATTTGTTTGGACAGAATTGTGGAATAGGACTGATGCAGAAAACATCTGTTGGGGAGATTGCTTCTGAAAGTATGATTGATCATTTGCATCTCACTGGCTAATTATAGAGTCGAAGCAGTAGCTTTCGTAACACTTTACAGGAATACTGAAAACCCCAGAAAGTCTCACACATAAAATATCAGCCACTGGTAATCTAACTTAAAACACTCAATAGACATGCAAAAGACCCAGTTTTTTTTTGCATTAATGTACAAAGACAAAAGCGGTGTGTGTTTGGACAGCCTTGTAAAATGCACCAGTGATTCAATATTGCATAGTCATAGATGCCCGGCCATATTCTTACCTTCTGACATCATTACCATCTCAAATGACCCTGTGAAGCTCTCTGTGACACGCGCCAACCTGCTCGCCCCTGTTCACCCCTGCCACCTGTCCTCCAGCTGTTCCCTTATCTCCCTGGGTAATTGGCTTTCACTGGAGCCCATCAGCTGTCACCCCTAGCTACTAACCCAAATCATGCTCCTCCCCTGGCATCAGCCATGTGTCTGTGTCCCAGACTAGATTTGAAGACATTCAAGACATAAACACTGGAGAGTGATGGGGAAAGCCTTTCAGTTAAAATACAATATAACACGCTGTATGGGTCCAGACCCAACTCTATAAATCAAATCAAATCAAATTTTATTAGTCACATACACATGGTTAGCAGATGTTAATGCGAGTGTAGCGAAATGCTTGTGCTTCTAGTTCCGACAATGCAGTAATAACCAACAAGTAATCTAACCTAACAATTCCACAACTACTACCTTTTACACACACACAAGTGTAAAGGGATAAAGAATATGTACATAAAGATATATGAATGAGTGGTGGTACAGAACGGCATGGCAAGATGCAGTAGATGGTATAGAGTACGGTATATACATATGAGATGAGTACTGTAGGGTATGTAAACATAAAGTGGCATAGTTTAAAGTGGCTAGTGGTACATGTATTACATAAGATGGCAAGATGCAGTAGATGATATAGAGTACAGTATATACATATGAGATGGGTAATGTAGGGTATGTAAACATTATATTAAGTGGCATTGTTTAAAGTGGCTAGTGGTACATTTTTACATAATTTCCATCAATTCCCATTTTTAAAGTGGCTGGAGTTGAGTCAGTATGTTGGCAGCGGCCGCTAAATGTTAGTGGTGGCTGTTTAACAGTCTGATGGCCTTGAGATAGAAGCTGTTTTTCAGTCTCTCGGTCCCTGCTTTGATGCACCTGTACTGACCTCGCCTTCTGGATGATAGCGGGGTGAACAGGCAGTGGCTTGGGTGGTTGTTGTCCTTGATGATCTTTATGGCCTTCCTGTGACATCGGGTGGTGTAGGTGTCCTGGAGGGCAGGTAGTTTGCCCCCGGTGGTGCGTTCTGCAGACCTCACTACCCTCTGGAGAGCCTTACGGTTGTGGGCGGAGCAGTTGCCGTACCAGGCGGTGATACAGCCCGACAGGATGCTCTCGATTGTGCATCTGTAGAAGTTTGTGAGTGCTTTTGGTGACAAGCCGAATTTCTTCAGCCTCCTGAGGTTGAAGAGGCGCTGCTGCGCCTTCTTCACAACGCTGTCTGTGTGGGTGGACCAATTCAATTTGTCCGTGATGTGTACACCGAGGAACTTAAAACTTTCCACCTTCTCCACTACTGACCCGTCGATGTGGATAGGGGGGTGCTCCCTCTGCTGTTTCCTGAAGTCCACAATCATCTCCTTTGTTTTGTTTTGTTGACGTTGAGTGTGAGGTTATTTTCCTGACACCACACTCCGAGGGCCCTCACCTCCTCCCTGTAGGCCGTCTCGTCGTTGTTGGTAATCAAGCCTACCACTGTAGTGTCATCCGCAAACTTGATGATTGAGTTGGAGGCGTGCATGGCCACGCAGTCGTGGGTGAACAGGGAGTACAGGAGAGGGCTCAGAACGCACCCTTGTGGGGCCCCAGTGTTGAGGATCAGCGGGGTGGAGATGTTGTTACCTACCCTCGCCACCTGGGGGCGGCCCGTCAGGAAGTCCAGGACCCAGTTGCACAGGGCGGGGTCGAGACCCAGGGTCTCGAGCTTGATGACGAGTTTGGAGGGTACTATGGTGTTAAATGCTGAGCTGTAATCGATGAACAGCATTCTCACATGGGTATTCCTCTTGTCCAGATGGGTTAGGGCAGTGTGCAGTGTGGTTGCGATTGCGTCGTCTGTGGACCTATTGGGTCGGTAAGCAAATTGGAGTGGGTCTAGGGTGTCCGGTAGGGTGGAGGTGATATGGTCCTTGACTAGTCTCTCAAAGCACTTCATGATGACGGAAGTGAGTGCTACGGGGCGGTAGTCGTTTAGCTCAGTTACCTTAGCTTTCTTGGGAACAGGAACAATGGTGGCCCTCTGGAAGCATGTGGGAACAGCAGACTGGGATAAGGATTGATTGAATATGTCCGTAAACACACCAGCCAGCTGGTCTGCGCATGCTCTGAGGACGCGGCTGGGAATGCCGTCTGGGCCTGCAGCCTTGCGAGGGTTAACACGTTTAAATGTTTTACTCACCTCGGCTGCAGTGAAGGAGAGCCCGCAGGTTTTGGTAGGGGGCCGTGTCAGTGGCACTGTATTGTCCTCAAAGCGGGCAAAAAAGTTGTTTAGCCTGTCTGGGAGCAAGACATCCTGGTCCGCGACGGGGCTGGTTTTCTTTTTGTAATCCGTGATTGACTGTAGACCCTGCCACATACCTCTTGTGTCTGAGCTGTTGAATTGCGACTCGATTTTGTCTCTGTACTGGGACTTAGCCTGTTTGATTGCCTTGCGGAGAGAATAGCTACACTGTTTGTATTCGGTCATGCTTCCGGTCACCTTGCCCTGGTTAAAAGCAGTGGTTCGTGCTTTCAGTTTCACGCGAATGCTGCCGTCAATCCACGGTTTCTGGTTTGGGAATGTTTTAATCGTTGCTGTGGGTACGACATCGTCAATGCACTTCCTAATGAACTCGCTCACCGAATCAGCATATTCGTCAATATTGTTGTTGGACGCAATGCGGAACATATTCCAATCCGCGTGATCGAAGCAGTCTTGAAGCGTGGATTCAGATTGGTCGGACCAGCGTTGAACAGACCTGAGCGCGGGAGCTTGTTGTTTTAGTTTCTGTTTGTAGGCTGGAATCAACAAAATGGAGTCGTGGTCAGCTTTTCCGAAAGGGGGGCGGGGGAGGGCCTTATATGCGTCGCGGAAATTAGTATAACAATGATCTAGGGTTTTCCCAGCCCTGGTAGCACAATCGATATGCTGATAGAATTTAGGGAGTTTTGTTTTTAGATTAGCCTTGTTAAAATCCCCAGCTACGATGAATGCAGCCTCAGGGTGTGTGGTTTCCAGTTTACAAAGAGTCAGATAAAGTTCGTTCAGGGCCATCGATGTGTCTGCTTGGGGGGGAATATATACGGCTGTGATTATGATTGAAGAGAATTCCCTTGGTAGATAATGCGGTCGACATTTGATTGTGAGGAGTTCTAGATCAGGTGAACAGAATGACTTGAGTTCCTGTGTGTTGTTATGATGATCACACCACGTCTCGTTAATCATAAGGCATACCCCCCCGCCCCTCTTCTTACCAGAAAGATGTTTGTTTCTGTCGGCGCGATGCATGAAGAAACCAGCTGGCTGCACCGACTCCGTTAGCGTCTCTTGAGTTAGCCATGTTTCCGTGAAGCAGAGCACGTTGCAATCCCTGATGTCTCTCTGGAATGCTACCCGTGCTCGGATTTCATCAACCTTATTGTCAAGAGACTGGACATTGGCGAGTAGTATGCTAGGGAGTGGAGCGCGATGTGCCCGTCTCCGAAGCCTGACCACGAGACCGCCTCGTTTGCCCCTTTTACGGCGTCGCACAGGGTCGCCGGCTGGGATCAGATCCATTGTATTGGGTGGAAGGCAAAACACTGGATCCGTTTCGGGAAAGTCATATTCCTGGTAGGAACGATGATGAGTTGACGTTAATCGTATATTCAGTAGTTCCTCCCGACTGTATGTAATGAAACCTAAGATTACCTGGGGTACCGATGTAAGAAATAACACATAAAAAAGCAAAATACTGCATATTTTCCAAGGAACGCGAAGCGAGGCGGCCATCTCTTTCCGGCGCCGGAATTGTAGACACTAGTAAGTCTGTAAACGTTTGAGCCAACTTCTAGACTGAGAAGCTGAAATAAGGCTTGTTAATCAGTGTTTTTGTAGTGTTTTCCTGCATCTCTCATAATTGTCTCTACCTTCTCCACCTTAATCCCCTTTATCCAGACTCGTTAATGTATGTGGCACTAAATCATGACTAAGGGTGTCTTTGGAATCCATCCTGCAGGATGTCCAACTGAACGGAAAGGCGGGACTTCCTGTGGCCAAGTGTCTGAGCCAGCTGAGTCTGACGGTGCAAGCGCCAGTCTACCCACGCAGCAGCTGTAGCAGCAGCGAGCTGTCCCTGTCTAGCGCCTGCAGTGAATACTCCAGTGGCTCCTACACCTGGAATGAAGGACGCTCCTGTGGGAAAATGGTACGATGACCAGACCAACCTCTCCTCACTCTGTCTCTGTGTGTGTGTCGGTCTCTGTCTATTCTTCTTTGTCTCTGTCGCTCTCATTTATGAACTTTATCAATGTGGGGTTTCAATCAGCTTAAAAAAAATGAAGTAACACATAGCTGAACACTACCAGTCAAAAGTTTTAGAACACCTACTCATACAAGGGTTTTCTTTATTTGTACTATTTTTTACATAGTGAAGACATCAAAACTATGAAATAACACATATGGAATCCTGTAGTAACCAAAAAAGTGTTAAACATATCAAAATATATTTTATATTTGAGATTCTTCAAATAGTCACCCTTTGCCTTGAAGACAGCTTTGCACACTCTTGGCATTCTCTCAACGAGCTTCACCTGGAATGCTTTTTTAGTAGTCTTGAAGGAGTTCCCACATATGCTGAGCACTTATTGGCTGCTTTTCCTTCACTCTGAGGTCCGACTCATCCCAAACCATCTCAATTGGGTTGAGGTTCGGGGGATTGTGGAGGCCAGGTCATCTGATGCAGCACTCCATCCCTCTCCTTCTTGGTAAAATAGCCCTTACACAGCCTGGAGGTGTGTTGGGTCATTGTTCAGTTGAAAAACAAATGATAGTCACATTAAGCCCAAACCAGATGGGATGGCGTATCGCTGCAGAATGCTGAGGTAGCCATGCTTGTTAAGTGTGCCTTGAATTCTAAATAAATCACTGACAGTGTCACCAAAAAAGCATCCCTACACCATAAAACCTCCTCCTCCATGCTTTACGGTGGGATATACACATACGGAGATCATCCGTTCACCCACACCGCGTCTCAGAAAGACATGGCGGTTGAAACCAAAAAATCTCAAATTTGGACTCTAGACCAGAGGACAAATGTCCACCCATCAAATGTCAATTACTCGTGTTTCTTGGCCCAAGCAAGTCTCTTCTTATTATTGGTGTCCTTTAGTAATGGTTTCTTTGCAGCAATTCGACCATGAAGGCCTGATTCACACAGTCTCCTTTGAACAGTTGAGATGTGTCTGTTACTTGAACTCTGTGTAGCATTTATTTGGGCTGCAATTTCTGAAGCTGGTAACTCTAATGAACTTATCCTCTGCAGCAGAGTTAACTCTGGGTCTTCCATTCCTGTGGCGGTCCTCATGAGAGCCAGTTTCATCATAGCGATTGATGGTTTTTGCGACTATACTTGAAGAAACTTTCAAAGTTCTTGAAATGTTCCATATTGGCTGACTTTCATGTCTTAAAGTAATGATGGACTGTCGTTTCTCTTTGATTATTTGAGCTGTTCTTGTCATAATATGGACTTGATCTTTAACCAAATAGGGCTATCTGATTGGCTCAAATGCATTAAGAAGGAAATAAATCCACAAATTAACATTTAAGAAGACACACCTGTTAATTGAAATGCATTCCAGGTGACTACCTCATGAAGCTGGTTGAGAGAATGACAAGAGTGTGCAATGCTGTCATCAAGGCAAAGGGTGGATGCTTTGAAGAATCTCAAATATAAATATAAATATATTTTGTTTAACACCGTTTTGGTTACTACAGAATTCCATATGTGTTATTACATTGTTTTTTAAATCAAAATATTATATATGGAGCTTGAGCCATAACCCAAAGGGCTTAGTATCTCCATTAGACCATGTGAAAGGAAGTAAAACAAATTGCAGACTGAGTAACAGCTTAGCAAATTAATCATATGACTCCACAACCAACTCTGTTGTTTAGAATGAGAGTGGGCCATGGTCACAAATCCTCTGAGAAGTACTACAGGTGCTTGAACACCCTTATATTTATGCTTGGATTGCTGTTGCACAGCTCAATTTAGCTGAATTTTCGAATGATGTGTCTGTGTGTCTGTCTCTCAATCTCCCTCTGTTCTCTCTGAGTTTTCTAATGACTTCTGTCTCTCTGTATTTCTCCTGCAGTCCTCTCTGACGTGGGAGAAGAGGTTGAGCCTGGGTTCCTCGGCCCCCGGGAACATCTGCGCCCCCCTGGAGGAGAAGCTCCCCACGAGGAGGAAAGAGAGCCACATCCTAGAAGGCCTGCGGAAGCTCCAGAGGAGAAAACCAAAAGGCTCCTCATCCTCCTGGGTCTCCAAGTCGGGTGACAAGGACTGCATGAACTCTAATGAGGGTATCTACTCTCTGGGGATTAAGAGTGGGAGCAAGGGAATCTCCAAGCCCACTTATGTAGGACGGACCACTATCTCAGGGGTGGGGGGCAAAAAGTTTGTGTACGACTCTGATGATGCGGACGACGAATCGCTACATTCGGCGTACTGCAGACGAGACTGCGTCCCCAGTAAGGACGGAGGCTGGATGTACTTCAGGAAGCTGTCGCACAGCGTCTCGGACAGTGTGTGTAGCTGGGATGGGCTGCAGGACAGTGGCGTAGTAGGGGATAGTAACTGCAGCATGGGTATGACGCACCCGCCCGGCTATAACTCCAAGGAGCGGCCAGAAAAACTCAAAAGCTTCATCAACAATTTCCTCTCCGGGGGGCGTACCTCGGCTGTTCTAAACCCCTCCCTGTTGCACTTTGACATCAGCCCCACAGAGGCTGAATTCCCCCTCCACCTCTCAGACACCGACCCTGAGGATCTGCACTCTGAGGTCAGTGACCACCGGCTGCCTGTTAGCCGGACAGCTGAGCAACTGCAGAAGGACATCAAGAGGCTCTCAAGAGATTCTGACAAACTGCTTCCCGTACAATGCTTGAGAAGGGAACCTGGCCGAACTCAGTCTGCTGACGGAAGGCCCAGGCCTTTCAGCCTAATCAAGGAACACACGGGGGCTAAAACCCAGTCTGAGGAGAGTATCATGGCTATATTCGATGCAGACGGACAGCCCATTGAACTCAGTGCTCAGCAGTCGTCTTTTGGTGCTGGGGCTCGGAAAGAGATTCCTGGGAGGAAGGAAAATGGGGTTGCTGAGTATGCAGCACTGTCGCCTCATGATAGGCCCATTCGTCACAAAGTAGGCAACAACGGCAGCAATAGCAGGGAGGGAAGCCCAGAGAGGCTGCAAATGCACGTCACTCCACTGCGGAAATTGATAAAGCCACCTTCCAATCGATCCAACAAAGGCCACTCTGTCCCTCCCATGAACAATGCTTCCACCAGCCCCAAGGCCATCAGCTCAAAGATCCCCAGCAGCTGGGGGAAAGGATCTCCACTGAAGGTTTCTAAGGGCTTCACCACAGAAACAAGCAACAGAGGACCAACCTCCGGATTCACAGCTCAGGAGTCAAAGTCCCCTTCTTCTCCTCCGGTCAAGATGTCCAGGTTCATCAAAGCTCCAGGCTGCACTACAAGCCCAAAGGCAGTGATCAACAAGCTTCCTGGCAGGAATGACTGGGCAAAGGGCTCCTCATCTAGTGTTCCAACCGGCTCCCCACACCTCCTAAGAAGGCATTTGGACCACGTGGACTACAGGGAACAGCCTACCAGAGACAGACACTGTGAAGCCAGCAGCAAAACTGAACTCAGGTCCCCATCTCCTCCCCCGCCTCCTGGACGCACCACCTCCTTACTTATCAGACCAAACTACGATGGGTCACCTCAAGCACTTAAACCAGGGGCTCAACCATCCACGCTTACAACTGTGAGGGGGCCACCCCCGAGTTACCACCCCCCACCTGTACCAAATATGCAACATTTATTACCACCACCCCCCTACAAGGGCCAAGATACCATAGACCTGGACGCAGGCTACGGTACTGCAATCGCACCTCAGAAACTGTTGGACAAATCGAGCCAGCAACACCCTGCTTCAAATGAGACCCCCTCTAAAGGCACTTCGAAACGGGTCCCCACAAAACTCTACCTCCCCTCCTCAGCCTCAGGGCATGTGCCTGATCACCCTGAAAACGCGCCTAAAAGCTCAAAGAATGTTCCTCCTCCCTCATACAACTCTCAACGTGGCTCTTCGCTTCAAAGCACATTTACAAGTAAGAAAGGTACCAATGACAATAGACATTCTATGTCGTATAAGACCTCTAGTAGTTTTCCTGTAACTCTGCAGGGCCACCCTCAGTGTCCAACAGAACCTCACAGTAGTATGACTCAACCTCCCCAGGCTGTAGCAAACCCACCCTCCGTTTCTGGAACTAGCACTCAAAATTCCACTGAAAAAGCGTCAAAGACACGCATTCCTATGGGCTTCAAAGCTTTTGTGAAATCGCCCCCTTCACTGCAGAAAGGCTCCACCACGATACCAGGAAAGCAAGAGAAGGAACACATCAACTCGGTCTCCAAAGAGACTGTGACTTCAAATGCTTTCATCCCGTGTGACAGTTTTCAGACAGTGTATGTTGATTCATTAGCCATGACTTCCATCATAGAGACTAAGGGTGAGGTCCAGTGCATCATTCAGGAAGAGGAGGCACACACCTCTGAGTTGGCAGAGCAGGGGGTTGGTGACAAGTTGGAATGTGACAGTAGACTGTTCAAGAGGTCTATATCTGTCACGACCAAACCTCACCTAAAGCCTGTCCTGGGGATGAATGGGGCGAAAGCTCGCAGCCAGAGTTTCAGCACACACTACATGGAAAAACCCAACATCAGCGTGTTGGACGGACATGTGAAGATTCGAACCCAGATCATCACCAACTCTGGAGAGAGGGGGAACTCGTTAACAAGGCAGAGCTCGTTTGTTGAGGGCTTACAGATTAAACCCAGTAGCGGATCTGGGGAAAGTCCAGTCCGTTGCCCCAGCCACAGGCTGAGCCACTACGGAGGTATGACAGGCTCAAACAGCCACCAGGATCTTCCGGAGAGAGCCTCCAAATCGGGATTCACCGGTGAAGGGCCACGGAGCACCACAAAGGGGGAGAGTGTCACGGCTCCACCTCAAAAAGAAGTGCGTAGCTTACCCCTCGCCGACCGGATCGGCTTGAAGAACTCCCGAAATCCCAAGAAGGACGCATCTCATCCTCCATTTGAGTCACCGGCCTCTCCTGTCTATAGCCCGGAGACCACAACAAAGGGTGGGAAAGTTCTCAGCCCCGGCAAACTAGACCACACGAAGAGCGTCAAAGTCCAGGCAGGCTGTTCCCAAAGGGCAATCGATGAGGGAGAGCAACCAGTGAGCCCCACAGTCTGCACCATCGAGGAGAAGGTCATGATGGGGATCGAGGAGAATATCCAGAAAGGTCAGGGTCAAGAGAAGGTAATAGTATCGGAGACCAAGCAGAAGACCGGCCCGTCTCTGGCCAACTGGTTCGGCCTGCGTAAAAGCAAGCTGCCAGCCTTGAATGGAAAGAAATCAGACGCCACCTCCCCGAAAGAGAAAGATGAGAAAAAAGAGCTGAAGATCGGATCTGTGCTAGGAGGCAAACAGATGAAATCGGACAAAAAGAAGGACAAGAAGAAAATCGACAGCCAGTTCGAAAAGAGTCCAGAGCTGACGCTGTCGGAGAACAAGCTGAGCTCGATCATGGATCATTGCAATATTCAGATGGGACAAATAGCCAATCAGATCCAGTGTTCTACAACCTACATTGGGAAAGACCAGTTCATGAAAGAGCTTCTTGGAAGGTTGGTATTACCATAGCAACTTTCATAAAATGTGATTTGTCAAATATTTCAAGTACATTTGCATAATTAGTCATAGGTAAAAATTACAGTGATTTGATCAGGAAAAAGAACACTCATTAGATAACTTGTCTCCTGTGATGCTGAAATGATTGCGGATTGTCGTTTTAGCATTTTCTCCCAGTGTTCATGCTGCTGTAAAACACAAGTCTTGCTACATTATGCATGCATGTAAAAAGACAAAAACACACACAGCTCAACAACAGCAACACCAGCTGTCTCTTTGAGTTATGGTTCTACTTGAGTGAACATTAGCACTTCCTAGCCTGGAATCTAGAGACACTCAGCCCTGAGCTATCTTGGCTGGAAGAGTATAGAATTACCCCTCCTCCCATAAATTGATATAATACCTAAAATCTCAGCTGACAGATTTTTATCAAGAGTAGTTACAAACATTTATCACTCAATGAGACTGGAGTCGGGAAGAGCAGTTAAAAAAAAAGGTTATTTCAGATCCTACGGTAGGGGGATAGCTATACTCAACAAAAAGATCAACGCAACATGCAACAATTTCAACTATTTTACTGAGTTACAGTTCATATAAGGAAATCAGTCAATTTAAATTAATGAATTAAACCCTAATCAATGGATTTCACATGACTGGGTGGGGTACTGGGGAGCCAGGCCCAGCCAATCAGAATTAGTTTCTCTATAATGACGTTCGAGCCGGCTTATGGTAGAGAAATGAACGTTCAATTCTCTGGCAACAGCTCTGGTGGACATTCCTGCAGTCAGCATGCCAATTGCATGCTCCTTCAAAACATGAGACATCTGTGGAATTGTGTTGTGTGACAAAACTGCACAGTGGCCTTTTATTGTCCCCAACACTTGTGTAATGATCATGCTGTTTAATCAACTTCTTGATATGCCACATCTGTCAGGTGGATGAATTAGCTTTGAAAAGGAGAAATGCTCACTAACAGGGATGTAAACAAATTTGTGCATAAAATTGGATAGAAGTAAGCTGGTATGCATATGTAACATTTCTGGGAATTATTTTTCAGCTCATGAAATTTGCGACCAACACTTTACATGTTGCGTATATGGAGGCCGTATTGAGTGAGAACAGTGGAATTTATCACCCGGGATCTCTTTCCACCTGCACGGTTCATATGAAATCAGTTAAGCAGACAGACAGAAAATGTATCAAATCATGTTTCCTATACAGGAGTGTGAGGAAGGGCGACTCCATTGCTGAATCTCTCCCTGGCATCTCCATCCCCAAGAGAAACAGCGATATGACGGGAGATTTGGAGATCTGCTCCGATACAGCTGTGAGTGAGCAAGGGGTCCTGTAATGAAACGTTGCTCGGCTTCCAGGATATTGTATGGGTCTTTCACTCGACTGCCCCCTCTCTCTCGCTCTCTCTCTCTCTATTATCTGTCCATCTTTCCTCATAATCTCACCATTTTCTCACTATTTCCTCTAACCTCAGTATCCACTTCCTCCATGCTCTCATGCTGGTCAGTTGCTTATTGGATTGTACGTATACTCCATATAATTTACTGTTGCCATAACTTTTTCCATGTCGTATGTCTAGTTTGTGTACACACCTGCAAATTCCGCCAACCTTCACACATATACAAATATGAGCGCACACTAAAGTGCTTCATCTTGGGAGATATGCTACCAATGTTGAACCACATACTAAGCTTTGCATAGAAATTTTTTTTTTGTAAGACTTAGAGTGCCACGTAATTCTGACCTTGTAAAAGATATTATTTGTTCTTTGTCAGGGACAGAGAGAGAGAGAGCAAGGAAGGGAGGGGGAGAAAGAAAAAAAGAGTCCACATGCAATATGCAGGAAATTCAATCCAGCTGATCGGGAACTTTGATAGCGATGAGGAGGCTCTTATCGCAGACACTCAATTCAACAAAGGCCTGTTTAATACTATCCTTGCAGCTTCATCTCCATCTCCCCTCTACAGAAATACAACAGAAGAAAATAAGTGTTTATGACCTGCAAATCCCCTTTATACCTTCGGAGAACACTTTTTCAACATCACACTCTGTTAGCCCACCTCCATATTAGATCAATTACCTTGTTGCATCCCCTGACAGAACTACCTATTATGAAAGAGGCTCTGAAAATGTAATAGTAACTTCTGTAAATCTAAGGTGTTTGTCGATTCTGTTTTGAGTCATCGCTTAAAGAATTGAGGAATCGCCTTCCACTATTGTTTTGTTTAAGCGCTAAAGGGAAACAGAATATATATCAATAATGTTCTATCTGAATATGCCAGCTATTGCATCTGTGTTAGCTTAGCTGCGTTTGTTATTTTGGATGTCTGGCTTCGTAGAAGTATATAAAGTATTATCACGTTGTAGAAAAGTGTACTTTCCTTGTTTGTGGTTTATGAATCATACCAGACATGTCCTTGAACTAGCAGTTTGTTCTGTTATTATCTGTGCAGATGGTATTCAAGGAATGTTAAGGCCACAATACAAAATATTGAATACACACACAAGCAGCAAAGCAATTATGAATACAATGCGATGCACATTACAATGATGTAAGGGAGACTGGGAAAAAAATGTAACACGGGGTCAGTTGTAAGAGCTTAATAACTCAAATTAGAAACCACTTAGAAAGCTGTTGTACAATGTGCTAATGCTTCGGTGGTGTCTCTAAATGCCTAAATTCATCAATAATTTTTTGTTTTTTTGTTTTTTCGTGGATGTCGATTAAGGCAGCTGATTCAGAGAGATTGGGTTAAATGCGGAAGACACATTTCAGTTGAATACATTCAGTTGGACAACTGACTAGGTATCCCCCTTTCCCCTTTCCCTGTTACATTTAACCCCACATACTGGGTCAATTGTAACATTTCACTCCTGCCACTTTTGGTTGGATTGTAAACGGCTGGTATGTTCTAGAAACGTAGTTACAGTGTGTAATAGTAGTTGAGATATGCATGTTGTTTGTATAACAATATTATATAATCTAAATCAAATAATATTTTCAATAAGCAAAAGCCTAAAAGTGTTACTTTGTTCCCCGGTCTGCCCAACCATTTTTCCGACAAATAACATACCATCTGTTGATGATGTTGTGAGGCACATTTAATAACACTTTATTTCAATGTTCTGTCATTATGCCTAAACAAATTAGTCATAAACATGATTTAGAACTTGATATTATACACTACCGGTCAAAAGTTTCAGAACACCTACTCATTCAAGGGTTTTTCTTTATTTTTACTATTTTCTACATTGTAGAATAATAGTGAAGACCTCAAAACGATGAAATAACACATATGGAATCATGTAGTTACCAAAAAAGTGTTAAAAAAATCAAAGAATATTTTATATTTGAGATTCTTCAAATAGCCACCCTTTGCCTTGATGGCAGCTCTGCATACTCTTGGCTTTCTCTCAACCAGCTTCATGAATGCATTTCAATGAACAGTTTTGCCTTCTTAAGATAATTTGTGGAATTTCTTTCCATCTTAAAACCTCTTAAGGATCGGCCCCCTTTTTTTCAATTTTCGCTTAAAATGACATACTCAAATCTAACTGCCTGTAGCTCAGGCCCTGAAGAAAGGATATGCATATTCTTGGTACCATTCGAAAGGAAACACTTTGAAGTTTGTGGAAATGTGAAAGGAATGTAGGAGAATATAGCACATTAGATCTGGTAAAAGATAATACAAAGAAAAAATCAACCGTTTTTTTCAACCTTTTTTGTACCATCATCTTTGAAATGCAAGAGAAAGGCCATAATGTATTATTCCAGCCCAGGTACAATTTAGATTGCAGTGTATGTGCAAAGTTTTAGACTGATCCAATGAACCATTGCATTTATGTTCAAAATGTTGTGTCAAGACTGCCCAAATGTGCCTAATTTGTTTATTAATAACTTTCATGTTCAAAACTGTGTACTCTCCTCAAACAATAGCATGGTATTGTTTCACTGTAATAGCTACTGTAAATTGGACAGTGCAATTAGATTAACAAGAATTTAAGCTTTCTGCCAATATCAGATATGTCTATGTCCTGGGAAATGTTCTTGTTACTTACAACCTCATGCTAATCGCATTACCCTACAAAAGCTCAACCTGTCACGCAGTGGACCCACCAATCCTGAGGAAGTTAATGCGTTTGAGCCAATCAGTTGTGTAAAAGACCATGTCCATATTATGGCAAGAACAGCTCAAATAAGCAAAGAGAAACGACAGTCCATCATTACTTTAAGACACGAAGGTCAGTCAATATGGAACATGTCAAGAACTTTAAAAGTTTATTCAAGTGCAGTCGCAAAAACCATCAAGCGCTATGATGAAACTGGCTCTCATGAGGACCGCCACAGGAATGGAAGACCCAGAGTTACCTCTGCTGCAGAGGATAAGTTCATTAGAGTTACCAGCCTCAGAAATTGAAGCCCAAATAAATGTTTCACAGAGTTCAAGTAACAGACACATCTCAACATTGACTGTTCAGAGGAGACTGCGTGAATCAGGCCTTCATGGTGGAATTTCTGCAAAGAAACCACTACTAAAGGACACCAATAATAAGAAGAGACTTGCTTGGGCCAAGAAACACGAGCAATGGACATTAGACCGGTGGAAATGTGTCCATTGGTCTGTAGTCTAAATTGGAGATATGTCTTTGTGAGACAGGTGTGGGTGAACGGATGCTCTCCACATGTGTATTTCTCAATGTAAAGCATGGAGGAGGAGGTGTTATGGTGTGGGGGTGCTTTACTGGTGACACTGTCTGTAATTTATTTAGAATTCAAGGCACACTTAACCAGCATGGCTACCAATGAATTCTGCAGTGATACGCCATCCCATCTGGTTTGAGCTTAGTAGGACTATCATTTATTTTTCAACCAGACAAGGACCCAACACACCTCCAGGCTGTGTAAGGGCTATTTTACCAAGAAGGAGAGTGATGGAGTGCAGCATCAGATGACCTGGCCTCCACAATCCCCCGAACCTCAACCCAATTGAGATGGTTTGGGATGAGTCGGACCGCAAAGTGAAGGAAAAGCAGCCAATAAGTGCTCAGCACATGTGGGAACTCCTTCAAGACTGTTGGAAATGCATTCCAGGTGAAGTTGGTTGAGAGAATGCCAAGAGTGTGCAAAGCTGTCATCAAGGCAAAGGTGGCTATTTGAAGAATCTCAAATATAAAAAATATTTTGATTTGTTTAACACTTTTTGGTTACTACATGATTCCATATGTGTTATTTCATAGTTTTGATGTCTTCACTATTATTCTACAATGTAGAAAATAGTACAAATAAAGAAAAACCCTTGAATGAGTAGGTGTTCTAAAACTTTTGACCGGTAGTGTATGTTGTGAGAACTCAAGTAAAGTTAAATGCATTTCATCCTTCATTTTTTCCCACCAGACCAGCATTGTGACACAGAAGATCAGCTTGCATGGAGAGAATGAGGAGGACCCCACCCCTGAGACTTCATGTCAGGACCACATGATAGGTAAGGTTTTACTGTAGCAATGGGCCTACTGTACTTTGAGCTATCGTCTGAAAACATATACAATTTCAGTGCTAATAAGCAACATTAAAATACATTTTTCAACATAGACATTTTCAGTAGTCACCAGCAATACATCTCCAACTTTTGCTCTCTGTGTAAAGTATTTCTGTAATAGATTATACAAACGGTCTCTTATTTTAGGCTTTTGTAGTATACAGAAATAGCTGTTGCCATTCATCACCTAATGGCAAATGCATGTGGGACTTGCATATGTAACACTTTCTCATACCAGAGAAAAACTGTAAGCTTAGAGCCTATAAAAATATTTCCTGCATCTTTGCAGGACTGATTCGTCTTGTCACTGGCAGAGTGACTCTTTATTATCACGCCACTCTCCCACTGCATTTTGAGGTCATCAACAAAATGGTTACTGTGTCCGGCGTTCAAAAATCCTTTTAGCGTTGCTAGCGCACATTATTATTTACGTGGCTAAGACATTGGGGGTTGTCAGGGCAGCCGCTGTTCTGAGAGCTTTGGTAGCGTACAATGTGTGATAGGAAAATTATATGCAACAACACCCACTTACTATTTCAATGACAAGGCGATCTTTACACGCTGGGCAGTTTGTCATTCATTGGCAGGTGGAAGGCATTCTTAAAGGGATGGGACTAGGACAGGGCAATCAATGTTTATTAGAGTTGTATAATGCTAGGTGCCTATCGCTCTGGTGGAATGTTTTAGACTGTGAGTGGCACATTAACTGCCTATCTTTGAAGAGATGATGACTGTTGTCCTTTCATGAATGGGGTCCTTCTCTCACTTAGTTTGATGTGGCTTTGGCATTGTGTGAACAGGAGAGGAGCAACACAGTCATGTACAACCAGTGCAAAAGGTCTTCGTGACGCCTCGACTTGAATTATCGTGGTCTTTTCTTTAGATTTGAAGTTTGTCCTTATTTTCACACAGGATTATGATCTCTGTTGCTTCATTTTGTTTATTTATTTCCATGCACATAATAGGTCTGCACAGATGATATGGCTGCTGGTACGCAATATTCTAATAACTATTTTATGCTGACTATCACAATGACTATCTAAATCAAGAGGAATTCTAAAGGATGGACATTAAGGACCTAGACCTGCAGGTTATTTTGGACATAATTGACATCAAACATGGAAAACCATAGGCCTACATACCAATACTTATAAAAGCTGCTCTCTTTGGCTCAAAGTAATTTTTATATGCTAGCCTCTGTATTGATGGGGTCGACAACACAAATATTGTGAGAAATTGTTTTGACCTGAGAAAATGTCCGGGATGTATGAACATTTTCCTGATTCAACTAAGCCCCTTATCGTGGAACAGAGCCAAAAATAAGATTGTTAATCGTTTCTGTATTCTAATTAACTGAATGGCATATTTAATTCTGCCAGCTAAGCACATCTATCCAACCTCCCCTCAGTATGAATTAACGGTCTCATAAAGATTTAAGCAGAGTCCACTTATAGGTCCTGAAGTCCAGCCTAGCATATCATTTTACCCTGGGCTTTTATGGGTAGAATATGTCACACATTTGCCTGATCTCAATTACTTATTTTCTCTGAACACAAGAAACTAGAAACAAAATTGTATTTTATTTTTGACATAATGTGATATTGTAGCAGGGATTAAAACTAGAAACTAGAAAAGGATGCGGATGGACTCATGAGTCTATGAGGTGTGGCTTTGTCATGGTTAAAATCAAATCAAATCAAGTTTTATTTGTCACATGCCTCGAATACAACAGGTGTAGACTTTACGGTGAAATGCTTACTTAGAAACCCTTCACCAACAACGCAGTTTTCAGAAAAATGAAATATTTATTTAAAAAACGATATTAAAAAAATTCAAGAGCAACAATAAAATAACAATAACGAGGCTATATACAATGGGACCAGTACCGAGTCAATGTGCTGGGTTACAGGTTAGTCAAAGTAATTGAGATAATATGTACATGTAGGTAGAGGTAAAGTGACTGCGCATAGATAATAGATAATAAACAGCTCAAGTTTTGACATTGGACTGAATTTAAATGGTTTGAGGTCTTGGTCATGTGACAATAGTCATGACCTCTGGTTGTAATTCCCATGCAGTTGTGATGGTGTTTTGCATGAGTCCTCATCATAACATGTCATTAGGTCTGCAGAGCTTGCTCTCTATCACCAGGAGGTTTAATATAGAAGTGATCGGGATCACAGTAAACACAATTGCAGACCCTCTCTGATACTTTTTCCTATGATTTTAGATAGTATTACCCTAGGGTCATTAAAATCATACCCTACGAGGTTCGGAGTAGTGCTGGTTTTCTGTTCTACCTGATAATTAATATGCACAAACCTGGTATCCCAGGTCTAAACCAGTCCCCGATTAGAAAGGAGGAATGAAAAAAAAGCAGTGGAACTGGCTTCTAGGTCCATGTTAGACCTTGGCATAGTGTGAGTGCAAACGGCATATTGAAAACAACTGCCAAATCAACTCCTTTGATTATTAAGCTTTGTGAGGTATGGATGTCTCCCTCTTTCTCTTTCCTTTCTCTCTTTCTCTTTTATTTCCCTTTCTCTGTCTCCCTCTTTATCTTCTCTGTCTTCTTCCTTGAATATAGGATCAAGAATGTGAGACATTCTGAACTGGTTTACACTTGATGCATAATGCAGAACTCTGTAGTAATTGATCAGCTGCTGTTTTAGGGGCTTGCCACAACCACCCCGTGATGACTCATTGCAGATTTATCTAAGCAACATAACAGGCCATCTGTCTATCGAGGTGGTTTATAACCACCTCAGCTACAACATTACTGCAGAGTAGGAGGTGCAAGAGAGGCAGAAGAAGACACGTATACCTACAATATGACTCTAACTGTGCACTAATAGCATGATTAAGTTGACTGTGTTTACTCCCAGTCATCCAGTGGGACATTTCTGATGCATAATTGAATTAATTCTTGTTTTGATGCACTGTTGGTTTAATTGAATGTCTGGTTGCAAATTTAGATGGGACTGAAAATATTGCTTTATTAGGTTAATCATGTATTTTACAACGGCAGCGCATTGCCTCTGATAAAGAGCTTTGGTTTTAATTATGAGGGTTTGATACAGCTGGTTGGCGATGATATTGTGCGAGCCCTATGTTTATGGGTTATTGTACTGAAGCATATCCATGGAAGTTATGAGGGCTACCTCTTACATGCCTTGAACCCCTTCAGGGGAAACGGTTAATATATAATGAATGAATTCATTAATTCAATCATCCATCCATTTATCCGTTATTTTCTAGAAGTTTGGGTTGAACGTCCAGAGACTGTATGACAACGATGGAGGGATGTGTTAGGGCATATAGAAGAAGTGGATGTTTATGGTCTGGGCGTTACAAGACCAAGAGCCAAGGTTAAGGGCAGAGCTAGCAGAAATCAACCCAACTCTAAAAAAAAAGGTCCCATGCTTGTCCATAAAAGGCAAGAAAGAAATCAGAACTTACAGATTGTTCTATGGGGGAAAATATCTTCCAAAACAACTGCTCACTCGAAAGGATCAATCATTTCAAAGGTTTTTCCATCCTCAACTAGTCTATAATGTATATAACGCTACATTAATATGTTCTACTTTTGCAATGCAGCAATATACTGTGCAACCTAGAATGAAAATAGAACATTGTCAAAGTTGCAGTCATATCAGCCATCTGACCTTTCCCCCACTTTTGTCTTTAAACTGAATTAATGTTAGAACTAGTTCAACATTATCTTTCTTTTTTTTACCCGAATTGTTGCAATTAAGTAATGAGCACCGAATGATTAGCCAACATCATTCACAGTTACATGGAATTGGATCATGTCGAACAGCCATCCATCTGTCTCGCCCGGAGACGGAGGCTTTGCAAAACTGTGTATTTTAAACGCTGTCCATCTGTTGCTACAATGTCCTTAGATTACTGCCGCAGTGTGGAACATATCAAGTTCGGCGAATGTGTGTAAATCAACATAATGCTGATACAGGAGGTAGAGAGAAAAATCACTAATAAATTGGCACTCTAAAGTCACGCTGGGTTCCAAATGGGTGAAATTAGATTGGGAACGCAGAGAGACCTAGGAGTTACAAGCGGCCGTTCATTTTAGATCCTTTTCAAGATTAGTCAGATACCTTTATTAATTTTATGAAGAAGTGATACAGATTTGATCATAGAGGGCTGATAACCACTTATAGGAATAAACCTGATGAATTACACACACAAACAGATCGTATCACACGTATTACTGGACAAAGTAATACGAAAGGTTCAGACCTTTTTCCTGCATTATATTTCTACAGTTTCTCATAATGATTTGGCTTTGGATTGTACCCAGGTGCTCCGTACGTGAAGTAATGCTCCTGTATCTCTTGCTTTTGCCTCCATTCGTTCTCCTATCTTATTGAACCTACCCCAAGATGCCCTTTTTACCCATAACCCCTTCCGTTGCTTGTGAATCCAATCCGTGTGGCTCTTCCTTCTTTTCCATTGCTCCCCCCTCCCCCCTCCCCGCCCCCAACCCCATCATCACACGCTGCTTCTCCTGTCCCCCACCCCCCCCAGGCTCCAGCTGCCAAATGAGAACCCTGGACAGCGGGATTGGCACCTTCCCCCTCCCTGACTCCGTCACCCGGGTCAACGGGCGCCACATTCCTAGATCTGAGTCCAGCCCCGACCGGATGATGGCGAGCGTTCACAGTCCCACTGATCCTGACCAGGACCTCCTCTCGGCCTCTGCTGCTCATTCCCCATCCCATGTGAAAGTGCCGTCCCTGTCTGAGACCCACCCACATGCACCACCCACCAGTGCCCTGGGCCACTCCCTGTCTGACTCTACAGTTACTGGAAGAGGTTGTGGACAGGAAGCCCTGAGCCGCCTCCCCAGACCATCCACCTCAGGTAAGACTGGGGGTTCACCTCATATCAACATCCCCGTTACGTCTCCATTCTATACCCTTCTCCCAAAGCTTGCACTTCCACACTCCCCTTTATGTATTAAGAAGCCATAAGTATTGACAATGTCCACACCATTGCTCTTATACCAGTACAGTCCCATCATGTGAAGTGCACACTTCAGGGAGAAAAGTCGATGATCGGGACACAACCACTGTTACAGGCTCTGTGTTGTCTCTGTTTCATGCCAATGGTTTTATGTTAGGTAAACCAATGATTCACAGCTGCATATAAAAGCTAGAATGGCTGAGCAGGCTCAGAGGATGTTTGGCCACTATCATGAAACCCAATTTGGTGTTAACCCATCTATAAACTGTGTATAAAATGAGAGAGAATAAAATTCAGATTCTCGCTGGCTCAATTTGATTGTGCAATGAGGGTGGCGGTGTTTTACTTCAATTCACATCATTATGAACCTTAAGTAGCCCTCAAGAATTCACTATACATGTTCCACCCTCTCAATCTCAACAGAGGATCCATTCTCCACTTGAAGCTATTCCGTGAAAAGGAAAACCTTCTACCTTTGTTAATCAGTCTCCTATGCATTTTGAATGTTGGACTAGATGGACAAGCCTATTTGGTATTCTGAGTGATATTCCGTAGCTCTGCTTAACAAAGGACCCTGCATCCCCCACCCACCTTCACAAAACCCTCCGGATAATACGACCCACAGACCATATCCCAAGGATAAGTCGCTAATACAATTAGACACGCAATCTCAATAGCGACAATTAGCGACATAGATCATAAACCACCTTCTGCCTGTTCTTTTACCGCAGCAACACAACAGCATGACGGTGGGTGGGAGGGAGGGAGATCGGGATCATATGGGCTGAGGGAAGTAACACTAACAATGTACTCGTATAGGGATGAGTGATCTCCGTGATCACGCCTAGGGATTTATGCAATCAGGGAATTTTACATTACATTTACATTTAAGTCATTTAGCAGACGCTCTTATCCAGAGCGACTTACAAATTGGTGCATTCACCTTATGATATCCAGTGGAACAACCACTTTACAATAGTGCATCTAACTCTTTTAAGGGGGGGGGGGGTTAGAAGGATTACTTTATCCTATCCTAGGTATTCCTTAAAGAGGTGGGGTTTCAGGTGTCTCCGGAAGGTGGTGATTGACTCCGCTGACCTGGCGTCGTGAGGGAGTTTGTTCCACCATTGGGGTGCCAGAGCAGCGAACAGTTTTGACTGGGCTGAGCGGGAACTGTACTTCCTCAGAGGTAGGGAGGCGAGCAGGCCAGAGGTGGATGAACGCAGTGCCCTTGTTTGGGTGTAGGGCCTGATCAGAGCCTGAAGGTACGGAGGTGCCGTTCCCCTCACAGCTCCGTAGGCAAGCACCATGGTCTTGTAGCGGATGCGAGCTTCAACTGGAAGCCAGTGGATTAGTGAATTAGTGTCTATCTGTGTGACCTCGGTACTGCGGTTAAGGTAGGCATGACCAACAGCTGTCATTATAAGGAATAGAGAAGGAGACTAATCTCCACCACGGATTCCCTCACAGGTAGTCAAGAAGATGAAAGAACTATTTTGCCCTCGGCGCGGTACAAATTATTCTGCTGATGTTCCCGCAGCGCCGCCGCCAACGAGGCCCAGTTAATTATATTGTCAGGAGAAGGTAGGAAGTTGTATAGAGAAAACAAGTGTGAAGGAAGGGGTAGGTAGTCATTAAAATTCACACGGACTCAGCTGTGACTATCATTGGATGCTTTGTCATTGGGAGTGACAGTTTGAAGCTGGTATTTCGGGGCTGCTTCAAGTCAGAGATGTAGCGATGTAGCCTCCGTAGGGAGGATGCCATTGACTATTAATAGATGAAATGCCAAACTCTCCTCACAATTAAAGAAATTGTAGCATAACGCTCATGTTGTACAGCGTGTGCTTTCACAGGTTAACAACTATATTGGCATAGCGTTAGCTATGGATGCGTCCCAAATGGTAACCTATGGCCATGGTCCCCACTACTGCGTAGTGCACTATAAAGGGAATAGGGAGCTATTTGGGATGTAGCCATGAGTCTTACTGAAACTCCGGGACCTAATAGCTTTGGCATTTTTTACTTTTCCGCCCTCTATGTACGCAATGCGTAGGCTCTCTTCCTGGTGTGAGTGTGTGGGTTTGGTTGTTGTCTGTGTCTCATGATTTGTTTCTCTTTACTTTTGAATGATAGATGTCATCAGAAGGAAGCGACTGAGTCAGATAGAGTTATGCAGCACCAGCCACACAGTCACTACGGAGGCCCACGAGGAACAAGTGGAGAAGAAGAGGAACACTAAGGATCTAAACTCACCCACTGTAAGGAACTTCCCCAGCACTATTAGGCCTATGTCAAAGGGGTGGTGTTTTGGCAGCAAAATAGACTGCAATAGCATAGTAGCATATAATAGCATTGATTCCCTATGTTGCATGAAATACAGTAAATGTTGCTAGTAGTAGAGGGACGTAGTTCAATTATCCTCTGACAGAATAATAGCAGCAATAAGAGAACTGCTAAACTGAAAAATCTACAGTACTTCAAATGTCTAGTGGTTGTGTTTCTGTGTATCACGTAAGACACATTATCATCTGTGATTGTGGCTTCCGTACAACCCCTATACAATTTCACATCTCCAAGAAGCATTATCATTATGAAAGAGTATCTCTGTAATCTGTTGAGGATACAGTGATATTAAAGGGATTTCATCTACTTCCCCAGAGTCAGATGAACTCGTGGATACCATTTTTATGTCTCTGCGTCCAGTATCAATGAAGTTAAGAGGTAGTTTCGCGAGCCAATGCTAACTAGCATTAGCGCAATGACTGGAAGTCTATGGGTATCTGATGGCATGCTGGTAGATCTAGGGCGTCATTGCCAAAATCCCAAAGTATCCATTTAAGGCAGCAATTGCTAACTAGCGTTAGCACAATGACTAGACGCCTAACAGCTAGTGTGCCATAGACGGCCAGTCATTGTGCTAACGCTAATTAGCATTTGCTCGCAAAACTACTAACTTCCTTCATACTGGATGCTGAGACATAAAAATGGTATCCACAAGTTAATCTGACTCCGTTGAAGTAGTCTTTAAAGGGATATCTATCTATCTTCTCATTCTGTTCTGATGTCCCTCTCTTTCCTGAACAGGACAGAGCCCCGAGAGTGTGCACATACTCAGGCAGCAGCAGTGACACCGAGACAGAGTCTGAAGGGAACACGCTAGGCTCCACCCAAAGCACCCTTACCAACAGAGCAAAGACGAGCAACCAAGGTCAGAATCTTGTCTGCATCCCACATCCACAGACACAATATTAATGTTATTTAGATGTAGGCCTACATCATTTGATTTTAGCCAGTTTATCTTGATTTGGTTGATTGATAGGTATATTGATTGAAACATGCTCTCCACAGTCTACTGCGAAGAGAAGACAATGAAGAGGAACAGTGTGGGAAAGTTCCCGTCAATCATGGACTACTATCAACATGACATGTTCTCTCACGTAGAGAAGGACGACCACAGGGGGAGTTTCTCCCAATACCACTTGTTGCACAACCAGTCATCGCTAGAGGGCAAAGCAGGAGACAGACTAAGCGTAAGTACTTCCTGTTGCCCTACGACATACACTGAACAAAAATCTGAACGCAACATGCAACAATTTCAAAGGTTTTACTGGGTTACAGTTCATATAAGGAAATCAGTCAATTGAAATAAATTCATTAGCCCCTAATATATGGATTTCACATGACTGGGCAATGGCGCAGCCACAGGTTGGCCTGGGAGGGCATATGCCCACCCACTTGTGAGCCAGGCCCAGCCAATCAGAATGAGTTTTCACCCACAAAAGGGCTTTATTACAGACAGAAATACTCCTCAGCACCCCCTGCCAAATTTTCTAAAACAATGTTGGAGATGGCTTATGGTAGAGAAATTAACATTCAATTCCCTGGCAACAGCTCTAGTGGACATTCCTGCAGAGCATGCTCCCTCAAAACTTGAGACATTTGTGGCATTGTGTTGTGTGACAAAACTGCACATTTTAGTGGCTTTTTATTGTCCCCAGCATAAGGTACCTGTGTAATTATCATGCTGTTTGATCATCTTATTGATATGCCACACCTGTCAGGTGGATGGATTATATTGGCAAAGGAGAAATGCTCACTAACAGGGATGTAAACAAATTTGTGGGCAAAATTGGAGAGAAATAAGCTTTTAGTGCGTATGGAAAATGTCAGAGATTTTCTATTTCAGCTCATGAAACATGGGAACAACAGTTTACATGTTGCATTTATATTTTTGTTCAGTGTATTACCTTTGACATATCCTTTTGTAGCTTGTCAACTAGATGATCATGGTCTGTTGATGTTGCTTCCGGAGGATCTATTGTATGGACCACTTTACCGCTTTACCTTATGTAAGATCATGCATTAGCTCAAAACAAACTGTTTCCATGGTAACTTGCACTCCAACTCATGTGAAAACAAATCGCTGTGAAGCAACATTTGTCCTTTTCCAGCTTCTCCAGCTTTCTCAAAGTGCTTTCTCAAAGTCCACAAAGCTTGATGTCTTTCAGCCTCCTACACAGCGCTGTAGTTGGATTGTTCGGACGTTTTCATAAAACAAAAAAACTGAAAGTCACCTAATTGCTTTCGATCGGCTTGCCCTCTCGTGTCACGGGGTATTTGCCTACCAGTATTTAACTTCACTGAATGACAAATGAGGAGCAGTGACCATGAAATGGCCCTCACCCCCCTCTGCCCCCACTTCCCCTCAGATCAGTGCAGTAGAATAACCTAACACACACACACACACACACACACACACACACACACACACACACACACACACACACACACACACACACACACACACACACACACACACACACACACACACACACACACACACACACACACACACACACACACACGACCTGACAGAAAAATCCATAATCTGCAAAAGGATCTGACTCAACACAAGTTCAGAGAGAGAAAGAGAGCGAGAGGAAAAATACATGAATATGTTTTATGTTCTTGAACTATGGTTCTTACTGTTGGCCTATAGAGGCCTTGTACTATGACAGAGGAGCAGTACTGAAACGTGCAGCTACTCTGCTAAAGCAAAATACAACGTTGCAGGGCTCAGGGTGTATGGTTTTTTATTAAACTTACAACATCATCCTTGCCCGTCTCTTTTTGGGGTCAAACATTTCTAATAGATTCAATAAGTACAGATTTATTCCATTCTGCATTGACTGGACAATTGCCTGCTCAAAATTGAATGTGGAAAAACGAATGTCCTTGGCGTATGCTTTGACCCTGACAAAGGCTCTGCATACAGAAACATTGGTTCATCTATTCATTGAATAACTGGGGGAAAAAATTGAGCTTTTTGTCTTCTCAGCCATTAGTCTACACTTAATAAAATAATTTTGGATATAAGGCTTTCACTCCCACTCTGCAAAGACGTTTGTGCTAAAATGGCCAGGATTTGACCATTTTAATGTCAGTGTGAAATAAAGGGAAGTGTGGTTGCTGGTTGTGGACGTGGGGTTTTTCTAACAAGGTTTATGTGTGGTTGGCTGCTGCGGTGATGTGCTGGGAGTTTGAAAGCATGGCTCTGATTGTGATGAGATTCCCTACAGAAATGCAGCATGTCGGACAGAGATCATGTGCATCCAACCTGCACAGAGATCACCCAAACAACGACAACAAATACAACCAAAGACAGAGCAACACTATGGATTTAATCCTATCATCTTTTGCTGTCCAATAATTGGTCTTGGAAAGACCTCACAAGAAAATATCTTCATAAATAAAATAAAGAAACTTTGAAAAGACATCTAACACAATAAAGGCCTATGAGGACCATTGACATTGTTTGGTTGAATAGCACTTGACTATTCTAAATGAATCCGTTAATAATTACATGTTCAAGTTAAAGGTATATACTGTAGATATGTGTTGAATTACAGAAGAGAGAACCTAATTTAATAGCCATGAACCAACCAAGATGATGGTCACCCTTTCAACCCATTTACTCCTTTTTAACCCATTTACTCCTTATTAACATGTATTTTACCTTAAAGGGACAATGTATAAAATAAATGATAAAAATACTGAGCTACAGTATATTGTATGCTCCCAAAAAATTGGAAATTCTATTATTTTATACTAATACAATTGGTCAGAGATTCTTTTTTTTTTAAAGAAGTAATATCCATTTTTTCTCAAAAAGGTAGGGGTCACAATTCCTCCAATTGCGAGGATAATGGCATTGAGCCTTTTTCTAAATGTTCCTCCATACAGATTTATTTCAGATCCTTGATATCCTTCGTCTGCGCTTATGGACCGCCCTCTTCAATTCAAACCAAAAGGTTTTCAATGGGGTTCAAGTCTGCAGACTGAGATGGCCATTGCAAAATTTTGTTTTTGTGGCCAATGAACCATTTCTTTGTGGATTTTGATGTGTGCTTGGGGTTATTGCATTGCTGGAAGTTCCACTTGCGGCCAAGTTTCAGCCTCCTGGCAGAGGCAACCAGGTGTGTGGCATAAAATGTCCCTGTACTGGATAAAGTCCATGATGCCATTGACCTTAACAACGGTTCCTGGGCCAGTGTAAGCAAAATAGCCCCAAAACCACCATATTTTACAGTAGGAATGGGGTTCTTTTCTGCTCATGCATTCTAATTTCGACTCTAAACCCACAACTGGTGTGCTTGGCTAAAAAGCTCTATTTTCATGTCATCCAAAAAATTGAACAGCCTGGAGTTTGCTTAATGGCATTATTATAAACAAACAAAAAAAATTGGGTGTAGGTCAGCTCTAATATTGCAGGTAAATTTGGGCTTTCATCAATTTAATTATTTGCATCATTTCCAATCCCCCATATATATATATATATTTTTTTTTAAATATACAGTACCAGTCAAAAGTTAGGACACACCTACTCATTCAAGGGTTTTTCTTTACAACTTTACATTGTATAATAATAGTGAAGACATCAAAACTATGAAATCACACAAATGGAATCATGTAGTAACCAAAAAAGTGTAAAACAAATCTAGACAGTCTTTGCTTTGATGACAGCTTTGCACACTCTTGGCATTCTCTCACCCAGCTTCACCTGGAATGCTTTTCCAACTGTCTTGAAGGAGTTTCCACATATGCTGAGCACTTGTTGGCTGCTTTTCCTTCACTCTGCGGTCCAACTCATCCCAAACCATCTCAATTGGGTTTAGGTCGTGTTGATTGTGGAGGTCATCTGATGCAGCACTCCATCACTCTCCTTCTTGGTCAAATAGCCCTTACACAGCCTAGAGGTGTGTTGAGTCATTGTCCTGTTGAAAAACAAATGATAGTCCTAATAAGCGCAAACCAGATGGGATGGCGTATCGTTGCAGAATGCTGTGGTAGTCCATGCTGGTTAAGTGTGCCTTGAATTCTAAATAAATCACAGACACAGCACGGTGGGAACCACACATGCGGAGATCATCCGTTCACTGACTCTGCGTCTCACAAAGACACAGTGGTTGGAACCAGAAATCTCAAATTTGGACTCATCAGACTAAAGGACAGATTTCCACCGGTCTAATGTCCATTGCTCATGTTTCATGTCCCAAGCAAGTCTCTTCTTATTATTGGTCGTTTAGTAGTGGTTTCTTTGCAGCAATTTAACCCTGAAGGCCTGATTCACACAGTCTCCTATGAACAGTTGATGTTGAGATGTGTCTGTTACTTGAACTCTGTGAAGCATTTATTTGGGCTGCAATTTGAGGTGCAGTTAACTCTAGTGATCTATCCGAAATCCCAAATTTGGACTCTGCAGCAGAGGTAACTCTGGGTCTTCCATTCCTGTGGCGGTACTCATGAGAGCCAGTTTCATCATAGTGCTTGATGGTTTTTGCGACTGCACTTGAAGAGACTTTCAAAGTCTTTGACATTCTCCGGAATGACTGACCTTCATGTCTTAAAGTAATGATGGACTGTCGTTTCTCTTTGATTATTTGAGCTGTTCTTGCCATAATATGGACTTGGTCTTTTACAAAGTAGGGCTTTCTTCTGTATACCACCCCTACCTTGTCACAACACAACTAATTATCTCAAACGCATTAGGAAGGAAATAAATTCCACAAATGAACTTTGAACAAGGCACACCTGTTAATTGAAACGCATTCCAGGTGACTACCTCATGAAGCTAGTAGAGAGAATGCAAAGAGTGTACAAAGCTGTCATCAAGGCAAAGGGGGGGCTACTGTGAAGAATCTCAAATAAAATATATTTTAATTTGTTTAACACCTTTTGGTTACTACATGAATCCATATGTGTTATTTCATAGTTTTGATGTCTTCACTGTTATTCTACAATGTAGAAAATAGTAAAAATATAGAAAAAAAACATGAATGAGTAGGTGTGTCCAAACTTTTGACTGTTACTGTATGTATATATATTTTGTATATATTTTCCGTTATTATTTTCCCCTAACCCTACATCCCCTCCCTAATTGGAGTAAACGAATGGACAACAACAGCTTCTACTTCCAGCTTACACATAGTATATACTGTACATTTTAAGGACACAGTATGTTTTACAATAGTTACCTTTTGTTAGTTTTTTTGTCCTATCCTTGTTTCTGTTTTGTCCCAGCTACCCTTAACCCACCGTCTATCGTTGAAGTCCACCCAGTTTTGATTTCTATTTGCGATTTATTATTTATGTTTCACAAAAGTTCTGAACCTTTCTATTCTCATAGTTTCTACAGATTGTAAATGAAAAATTTTTTTTTTTGCTAAGACTGTTATTATATCATTGATCGATTGACTAGGACTTTTCAAATCACCCAGCAGTGCTAAATGGCATTGGCACTTGGATTCGATAGGAACTGGTGCTTTGGTCAGATTACATGAAAATAGAGGTGTTTGGCCACGCACAACAGTGGTGGGTGTGGCACCAAAATGACAATGTATGAGTCAAAAAGAAACCCATACCTACTGTAAAATATGGTGTTGTGACCGTTCCCTTTAAGTCAGTCAGGTAAGTTCATAATATCGTTATGGAAGATTTGTTTGGGAAGTGGGAAGTGTGTGGAAGGTGCGGACAGGGGGAGCGCGGGTGCGGTGTGAGATTGGGTGATTTAAGTGCCTTTAATAACCTTTCACAAACACTCAGGAGAGTGATGTAAAGCTCAGCAGCTCCCATCAGAGACCTCATGGCCCAGCCTGGCCCCCATTCATCATCCTGACACTGCCTGACAGCCACGCTGCCTGCCTGCCTCTCTGGCTGCCTGGCTACACCCCACCTTCCCTCTCCCTCCTTCAATCTCCCCCTTTTTATTTCTATATCTTTCTCAGTCGCTCTCATCCTCTCTTACTTTCCCTCTCTATCTTTCCTTCTCTCCCTTTTTCTCTTTCTTTCCTTCTCTCCCTTGTTCTCTCTCTCTCTCTCTCTCGCTCCCTTCTCTCTCTCTCTCGCTCCCTTCTCTCTCTCCCGATGGGTAATAGAGATCGCTACAGGCCTCCCCGACAGGGGGAAAACAGCCTTAGATGCTGTGCTGGGGCCGGGCATAGCAGGGCCTAAGGAGCCAGACCAGAGAGGGCCAGGTTACACAGCAATATGCCTCATAACTATGTAATAGCTATGTAACTATGTAATGTAACTATGTAATAGACCACTGCGGCCTCCCGGGTGGCGCAGTGGTCTAGGGCACTGCATCGCAGTGCTAGCTGCGCCACCAGAGTCTCTGGGTTCGCGCCCAGGCTGGGCTGGGTTCGCGCCCAGGCTCTGTCGCAGCCGGCCGCAACCGGGAGGTCCGTGGGGCAACGCACAATTGGCATAGCGTCGTCCGGGTTAGGGAGGGTTTGGCCGGTAGGGATATCCTTGTCTCAGTATGTAAAAATGTAATAATAAAATGTATGCACTCTACTGTAAGTCGCTCTGGATAAGAGCGTCTGCTAAATGACTAAAATGTAAATGTAAATGTAATAGCTGTGTTCACACTTTCTCCCCAGCTGCTTGTAACAGCTTGTTACCTGGAGCACTAATGCAATGGGGAGAGAGAGGGATGTTTTTGGTCTTGGACACGCAGTTGGAAGTAGAAGTACAGACGTGTAAGATGTGCTTCAGATGACAGACTTTCGAATCAAATATCGGGCTGGAATGTTATGAGTTATTTGTAATTTTCTAAATATCAGAGGTGTATTTATATATATTTTTTTACATCTGACACCAAGTGTAGAGAAATTATTGTCTCTCAAGGCCCACATGCCTATTTGATTTCAATTGTATACCAGCTGCTACTGCCTATACGTACATACACAACAGTTTCCCATTAGTGGTATATGAACAATAGAACAGCCGTTCTCTCTTTGGCCTCCTTATCGACTGACTGACTCTTAACACCTTTAGAAAGCAAGAATGTTTCCAACGTATATATTCTTTCAGAATCCCAGTCACCCAAGACATTCCCATTGAACTGAAATACCTCGGTGTTGCTAGATGATAACCAATTAGCCGTTGACAAGCTCTTTTTCCACCCGATGTGCCCCTGAGGCGATGTTTTCCTGTGTGTTCCGTTGTAAAGGATACACTTCAACTGGCTCCTTAGGTGCCTTCGGATAGTCAAGGTCTGCACGGAGGTTGGTTTCGACCCACAGACAAGAGTGGTAATTGTGTTTCACCAAATCAAATTCAATCACAGATAAGAATCCCTCCTGCCGAGATAGAGAGCTCAGTGCTGTTAGGAGAAGAACAGGACCATGATTGCTGTTCCTCACTGTCAAAGGCGCTGAACGAAAGGCCACCCCAATTCCAATCACTGATCACAATCAAGTCATACACCCTCTGCTCGGCTCTCATGGTCTTCCACATCCATGCACCTGTAGACTACACTACACTGGCACATACTATATGGTTGGTTTCCCGGACCCAGATTGAGCCAAGTCTTGGACTAAAAAGCCTTTTCGATGTAGCACTTTTGATTCTCCAGTAACTTTGCTAGAATGGAGATGTGTCATTTTGCAGATTTGAATCACATTAGTTTTTATCACCAACCCTTGAATTACCATTATTAGTCACAGTACCTATTAGTCACAGGGATATTTTTCAGAAGTGTAGGGTATTTCTGATTTTCTCTGTGCTGATTTAGTACATGAAGAATATCTAGAATGCATTATTGTTAACCGCCAGATTGTTAGCAGAGTGGTTCTGGGCTGGAGTTCCTGGGAGAAAAGCCATTTCTAAGAGGTACCTGGCAGTGAACACTTAATGATGAGGAGTTAGTGCAACCCCGAGGGCGGTCTATACCCCGGATAATATGGTAATACCTCTGTGTACTCTCCACCCAGGAAGTGTGTGGATGGCTTGGCCCCTTCGGTAGATTGGCTGGAGGACAATCCAGTTACCCGGAGAATTGTGTTTACCTTTACCACAGATAAAATGTAGCCAGAGAGCACAGGCTCCTTCTAATAATTCCTCAAATTATTTCAAGATTCCTCAGTGCGTTTCTGCATAAATATTACCCGTAAGATATTCTAATAGTTATTGACCAAGGTTGAATTACACGACATCACTTTTTTTCTACTGAAGATGTGTTTTGTATTCACTGTGGTTAGATGTATGACTGTATGTGGAAAAATGCATTATGCATGATTTCTGTGATTATGCTAGATTGGAGATGCAGAGCTTTTTTTATATATATATACAGTGGGGAGAACAAGTATTTGATACACTGCCGATTTTGCAGGTTTTCCTACTTACAAAGCATGTAGAGGTCTATAATTTTTATCATAGGTACACTTCAACTATGAGAGACGGAATCTAAAACAAAAATCCAGAAAATCACATTGTATGATTTTTAAGTAATTAATTTGCATTTTATTGCATGACATAAGTATTTGATACATCAGAAAAGCAGAACTTAATATTTGGTACAGAAACCTTTGTTTGCAATTACAAAGATCATACGTTTCCTGTAGTTATTGACCAGGTTTGCACACACTGCAGCAGGGATTTTGGCCCACTCCTCCATACATACCTTCTCCAGATCCTTCAGGTTTCGGGGCTGTCGCTGGGCAATACGGACGTTCAGCTCCCTCCAAAGATTTTCTATTGGGTTCAGGTCTGGAGACTGGCTAGGCCACTCCAGGACCTTGAGATGCTTCTTACGGAGCCACTCCTTAGTTTCCCTGGCTGTGTGTTTCGGGTCGTTGTCATGCTGGAAGATCCAGCCACGACCCATCTTCAATGCTCTTACTGAGGGAAGGAGGTTTTTGGCCAAGATCTCGCGATACATGGCCCCATCCATCCTCCCCTCAATACGGTGCAGTCGTCCTGTCCCCTTTGCAGAAAAGCATCCCCAAAGAATTATGTTTCCACCTCCATGCTTCACGGTTGGGAGGGTGTTCTTGGGGTTGTACTCAACCTTCTTCTTCCTCCAAACACGGCGAGTGGAGTTTAGACCAAAAAGCTCTATTTTTGTCTCATCAGACCACATGACCTTCTCCCATTCCTCCTCTGGATCATCCAGATGGTCATTGGCAAACTTCAGACGGGCCTGGACATGCGCTGGCTTGAGCAGGGGGACCTTGCGTGCGCTGCAGGATTTCAATCCATGACAGCGTAGTGTGTTACTAATGGTTTTCTTTGAGACTGTGGTCCCAGCTCTCTTCATGTCATTGACCAGGTCCTGCCGTGTAGTTCTGGGCTGATCCCTCACCTTCCTTATGATCATTGATGCCCCACGAGGTGAGATCTTGCATGGAGCTCCAGACCGAGGGTGATTGACCGTCATCTTGAACATCTTCCATTTTCTAATAATTGCGCCAACAGTTGTTGCCTTCTCACCAAGCTGCTTGCCTATTGTCCTGTAGCCCATCCCAGCCTTGTGCAGGTCTACAATTGTATCCCTGATGTCCTTACACAGCTCTCTGGTCTTGGCCATTGTGGAGAGATTGGAGTCTGTTTGATTGAGTGTGTGTACAGGTGTCTTTTATACAGGTAACAAGTTCAAACAGGTGCAGTTAATACAGGTAATGAGTGGAGAACAGGAGGGCTTCTAAAAGAAAAACTAACAGGTCTGTGAGAGCCGGAATTCTTACTGGTTGGTAGGTGATCAAATACTTATGTCACGCAATAAAATGCAAATTAATTACTTAAAAATCATACAATGTGATTTTCTGGATTTTTGTTTTAGATTCCGTCTCTCACAGTTGAAGTGTACCTATGATAAAAATTACAGACCTCTACATGCTTTGTAAGTAGGAAAACCTTCAAAATCGGCAGTGTATCAAATACTTGTTCTCCCCACTGTATATATGTATCTCAATGGGGACTTCTCCTATTGTTGTGTTGCCAATTTACTCAAGGGTGGTGGAATGGCTTGGAGGCGTTTTCCATGAAAGAAGGCAATGAGTTCAACCACCACACACGATAAAAGTGTACATGCCAAAAATATTTCTCAAAAGTACATAAACAACAGGACCTAGAAGGTTCTAGGGATTCATCCTGAAACTGCAACGTTAATGCTGCAATCTGAGATGTATTTCTTTAGACAAATGGCAGCCCCACTCTTGTTGTGGTATATTCTTCAAGAATCAATGGATTGAAATCTCCATTGAACAGATACCCGGATACCACATTATACCTTTAGGTTAGATTCTCTGTGCATACCAAAACACCTGTCAATATGCAAAATGATATACGGTAGCTGTTTTCTCGTCAGTATATTTGAGGTTAAGCCATTTGCGTTCATTTATAGCGAGAAGAAGCTGGCCGCCGTTTCACTCGTTTCTTTTTTAACAACATGGGCTCCTGACAAAAATATAATACGCTGTGTTAAAACAGCTCTCTCTCTCTCTCTCTCTCTCGCTCTCTCGCGCTCTCTCGCTCTCTCTCTCTCTCTCTCTCTCTCTCTCTCTCTCTCTCTCTCTCTCTCTCTCTCTCTCTCTCTCTCTCTCCCCCCCCCCCCCCTGTAGAGAGGTTGATATCTCACGGCACATTCCCCCAGACAGACTCATTGGGCCTTAAGCATGGGAGGAGAATGAACAAAGCTCTCAATAAATCAATGCGATACACAGGAATGGCAGTAGTCAAATTGCTTTGTAGTGTTGCATTACGCTGAAGTAGATGTACACTGAGTGTACAAAACAGTTCCATGACATAGACTGACCTCGCGAGTCAACATGGGCCAGCATCCCTGTGGAACACTTTCGACACCATGTAGAGTCCATGCCCCGATGAATTGAGGCTGTTCTGAGGGCAAAGGGGGTGCAACTCAATATTAGGAAGGTGTTCCTAATGTTTTGTACACTCAGTGTAAATTCAGCATGACAGCCTTGTTTTTGTTGTTTCTGGATATTCTTTGTTGAGAGACCGAGTGACAGATTGCTCCTTTCTCCATATCATTTCATATAAGTAATCTGGGACAGCTTTGTTGTTTGAATACCAGATTGGCCTTTTAAAGTATGATGATAATAATGTGCTACAGTGTGGACGTAGTGTGGACTCAGTGTGGGTAGATGACAAAAACACCTCTCGTCTCATTTTCTCCTCTCTTGTTTGTCTTGTTGTTGCTGTAGAAAGGGAATCAAGTGGACATGACGACAGGCGGCTGCGGAGGAGGTGTCCGGGCCGGCTCCAGAGACGTGTCCTTGGATTCCCTGAACAAGCTGAACAGCAGTGGGCTGGGGCTGTGCCCGGAGACAGAGCTAAGGCCCAGTAGCGGTGACTGCTCCTGTTCCGCAGGGGAGAGAGAAGAGGACTGCTGCAGCAGGGCTGACAACGAGCCCTCGTCGTCCAGCTACTACTCCAACAAGCCCGGGGCGGAGCGTGTGGGTTCTCTCAGCGATTCGCTTTACGACAGCTTCTCCTCATGCACCAGTCAAGGCTCCAACGACGTGTAGAGTAAGAAAGTGGAGGCCGGGGGTGATTCTGTTGGAGTCCTCTGCTACTCCCACCAACCGAAGCACTTAGGTCATAAGGAAGGAAGGGATGTCATAGGTGATGTCATAAGATAAGGACGTGAACCCAGACTGTACGGTATGCATGACCTCTGAGATGGACAATTAAAATATAGGCTACAACAGTACCACCGTTCAAGGTGTGGAAAGCAATATTAGAAATTGTCTTCTTGCATTATATATTTTTCCCCGAAGGGGGAATGTTTTTTTTAAATCATTGCACTGTAACAAATACTGTACAAAGTTTTTAAGGAATTCAACTTGAAGACACAACTAGAGTAAATACCACCAAATCCAAATCAAACCAATCAGTAATATTATCAGGAGCAACTGATGATGCCTAGTAGTGTGAAGCAATACCTTAAGAATCATAATATGTGCAAAAAACTATTACGGTTGTTGGATGTGGATATATGGTTTTCTCACTGATCATTATTTCTCAAATTATTTCTCTAATGTTTTACTGCCACAGTGTTGTATGCCATAATGGCAGACCTACACACCACAACTACCATCATGCAATACACTGCAACCCATACCATACAATCATAGCTCCTAAAGCCATTGGCTCAAACGTGTACGATTTCCAGACTGCTGTGGTATCTTGAAAGTTGCATGGTGAACTAAAATGTGACACACATGAGAACAAGAACAAATAATGTATTTTATTTTTGAAGTGCCGTGATTTATACTTTATATTAAGTGACCTAAATACATGCATATGCACATTTAATTGAACCACCAGTACTGTGGGATCTTAAAGAATAGTATCCTGCATATTGAATGTACTGGAGTCAGTTTCGACTTTGAGTTGTAGTACAGATGAGAAATACATGATCAATACATGATCAATCATTTCTACCAGCAAGTCAAAACTGTCAAGATGAACTTCAACTGCTGTGTAGTGGCTTAAAGGGATACTTCGGGATATTTGGCAATGAACCCCTTTCTCTTCTTCCCTAGTCAGATGAACTCATGGATGCCATTATTATGTCTCTGCATCCAGTATGAAGGAAGTTAGAGTTAGTTGTGTGAGCTAATGCTAACTAGTGTTAGCGCAATGACTGGAAGTATATGGTATCTACTAGCATGCTTGCAGTTACCTTAGACTTCCAGTCATTATGCTAACGCTATTTAGCAATGTCCTTCAAACTGCCCGTAGAGACATACAAATGGTATCCACGAATTAATCTGACTCTGGGAAGTAGAAAAAATCCTGAATTATCCCTTTAGGCAATCACCGTGCCATCACCATTGTACTTGGGTCACTCAGTATTTAATGTAAACATAGAACTGAACTAGTGTCAGAATGGTACTGATGAATCAGAAACTTCTGTGGGCTTCAATAACACATTTGCGGAGCAAGGTCTATGCTAGTAGCTCAGGGAAAATGCAACGCGTATACCTAGTTACCTTGAATATAAGGTTACAACTCATGGAAAATACATTTTTTCTTTTTTTTTTACGGAAAACAGACATTTTTTGAAAAGTAAAATCTTCATGAACTGCAAGATAACATAACTGTTGAAACTGTGTCTCTTGTAGCATCATAAAACACTCATTTTTTGTATATTTTGTTTGTGTGTTAAAAACTGCAATTAAATTAATATCAGAATGGAGCATTGCTGACTGGTATATGCAATTTAAAACATTTAATAATTGTGTAATGTTTGCCAATCATTCAAGCTGTATGTTTATTGATTGAGAACAGTTCAACTTTTCTTGATCGTTTCCTCGTTTTGTGACTTCCTGTAGGGTTTTGTCGATACAAAATTGTTTTTTTTTTGTCGAATAAAAGCTACTACTGCAACCTTTTATCACTTTATCCTATAACACATTTGACACGTAGTAGGAATACATCATCATGCCAAACGTGTGTAATTTGATTCTGGTGCTAATCAAAAACAGACTGTTTCATTGTTTGAACAATTTTCCATGAAACTGTTAATAATATGTAAGGAGAGTCTTGCTAAGACCATAATGTATTTTTTTCTAGCTGACGAGTATTTATATCCCACTTTTTGTACATGGAACTGTATAGTGGTGTTTAATTTTCCTACTTCACATCTTCTCTGCTTGATTGTTCCTTTGTAAGAGAACCTGTTACCAGCAGTGTTACTTTGGTAATTACGTGTGCAATTTTGGCTGTTACATTAGACTTTTAATGCTATATTTTATGTCATAATTTCCCAGACAAATAAAAAGAAATTATTTCCTATTTTAAATTTGGTGTTGTCAACTGTTGGAGGTTGACGTTTGTGTATGTGTGTGTGTGTGTGCGTGTGCGTGCGTGCAGTCATACACGTGTGCGTTCAGTATCATATACTGTAGTCAAATGTAAGGTACTATAGTCATAAGGAACAGTGAGATCTTCGCTGATCTTTGCCATTGCGCTCATCAATGTGTAACTGAAATATCTGTAAATAGGCTACAGCAGGGAATTGTTAAGAGGGAAGGTTTGAGCCAAGTCCTGCCTTCAAATGCTTGCGGTAAAGCTCATGTCATAGTCTTCAACTACAAAACGCGTTAAACGTATAGCCTGTGTTCACTGAGCTTCACTCTCTTTGACAGTGCTTATAAAGAAGGGGTATTTATAACAATTAGAGTCTCTTGATGGGTAATTATGTGACTATAAATACAAGTTATTAATTCAGCCACCCAAGAGTGACACCCAAACATTCTCTCTCCCTCTCTCTCCCATCTCTCTCTCTCTCTCTCTCTAACTGAAACATACAAGACCCATAACAGACACAGAAGATCCATAAGATCTCAACAAATGTATTTCATGAATAGTAGCCTTTCTAAATCTGGTTAAATGTGCATGGCTGCCAACGGTGCACTCCATGCCCAAAAGCCTATCCAAAGGTGACCATTTCATATTCGGAAGCAATTAAACAGTCACTGATCTGCGTGTGTAGGATATGAGTGATTGAAGAATTGCTTCCATACCACGATCTTTCGTCACGTGGTACGTTTTACGATTTATCCTCATCCAATTTCACTGGAATCCCGCAACGTAGTCTCTCGAACCGCAGAGCTCGCCCTCGTTCAGCGCTGCGCTTCACATTCCTCGCAGCAGAATGTGCTCTCACATATTGATGCCACGGATCCATCTAATGGTTTTGCTTTCGTTTTAAGTTCACCTGGTCTGATGTGTTCCTCTATAGTGTCATTTGGGAGAGGATGTTGCTTCTCATTTATGCAACTTTGCTTGGAATTTTCCTCAAAACAGGTATGCTAAACTTTGGAGACTGCGTAATCTTACATGTGTTGGCTTGCTGCGTTGTATTCTGATGCTGAGAGCATTTCCTCAAGTGATGTGTCAACGTTTCCAGGTATTCCAATCTAAGTCAAGTTTGGATTATGTTTAAATGATTTTGGGGAGCTTTTTTTGTCGGATGAAAACTATTAAATCGTTTTCAGAAGTCCAGTAGAGGTCTGGTAATGCCAACAGTGTCAAATCATCTCGTTAAATGCATTTATAACTGTCTTGGAATAAGAAATTGTGACACAGATTCTTGGATTTAACATTTTTTATGACACTTGCGCTCCAGCTAGAGAAAATGTCACCTTAGGTCATAATTGTGTCTGTAAAACTATTGCGCATATCACTTGTACAAAGACACATTTTCAAAATGTGATTTAGGCTACTATTTTACATATCTTTGCTTCAATTTAATGATATTGCTTAAAAATGTAAAATAATAGAGCGTGACATGCTGAAACATTGAACATTATTCCATATTTGGAGCGTCTTTCTGATCTTACAATTGCCCTAAATGGCATGCTATTAGGCTATTGAATATTCCCGATGAATTGCTACTAAACATGACTAGACACCATTACAGGTGAAGAATGTATTCACACAGTTTATAAAGCAGAGGGACATGTGTAGGCCACTCATTATCAATAGCTAATTAATAGCTCTCTAATTGACAACACAGATGCAATTCAACGTTTTATTTTACAGGTGTAGGCATTCCATCAAGCTCAAATGATAAGGAACTTGATTGATCAACAGTTGTCAGCTCAGGTGAATGTAATAAACTCAAGCACCATTTTTTAGTGGGTGTTAAAGGAGCTGATCTACCACTCCATGAACACCTCTGATGAATATTAATATCACTAAATATGCAGAGAATAACAACGCTGTCTCTCTTCAAATGACTGTGGAAGGAAAATACACCATGTAAGATAGATGACGGCAAATAAACTGATTTCTCAATCCACATGGGTAAATTATAGCAATGATTTGGTAATAACGCATACAAACGGTGGTAATGTAGTTGTTAAAAAAAGGTTCAGGTAAAATGACAATGACAATGATAATCTATGTCAATGGCATAGTCCGCATTGTCATTCCAACATACACCCACTGATCATATCATCAGAATGATGTGACTATCAGCCACTCAGAGCTTTTCCAGTCCATATTTCCAGTTCAACACATTGCACATGGCATATGAACAGTGTCGTGTAAGAACTTGATCTCACCAAAAATGCCTCTGGTGTAAATAACATACAAATGTCCTGTCCGTTCTGAGTTGGATGTGCTGCGTTTGGTTAACACGCTCACTCCTTAAACATCATCTTCGCTGTCAGCAGAAATTACTTCTAAATAACTTGAGGATGTTTTTACCTCAGTGAAAACTGTCTTGAGGAACAATATGAACAGTAGAGACAATATGTACATAACTTTATGCTTGCCTAAATGTTAATCATATTTAGTATCAATAGCCAGTGGTTTATAGAGGACAAATACATGACTGTCTAGGATGTGTTTAGGCACTTTATGAGACTATTGCTCGGTTGATGGATGGAGTTTTGAAGCATTTATCTGGTTTTAAAGTAATTACGCTCTGATTTTTGTTTTGGATTATTTTCAATTGAATTTGTACTTGATGGCGCTGTCAGACTGGGAGATGAATGACTGTCGCCATTTCAATAATTAGAACACAGTACTACCGTCACGGAGAACAAATGACCTGAAACTGTGGCGCTAGAGAACATTTTGAATTATTGTTTATCATTGCACAGTCATGCTTGTTTCTGCTAAACCCCCATTTGTAAACCCTGAATCCGATTGTGCTATCCATCCGGTATCCTCGATTAAATTCTCTAGATTTCTCTTCCCTGTGAAACAACGTTGCATGAATAGCCAACCATCTGTCATTCTTAGTTCATCTCAATTTCCATGTAATTCCAATGAGTCAAGTTAGAATGAATTTATCTCATTTGAAGTCAGTGCTGGAGCAACAGCTTCATTGAGTGTGTGGATAAAACACTTTGTCTGAAACACTCTGGCTTGATTGTTTGGACCTGTACTAGGCAGAATGGCAATTATTATTTTAGTGGGTAAAGTTGAGTGGCTTTTTTCCCTGCACAGATACAGTATGCCCAGCTTCCACACACAATTATGTCCTACGGCTCTATATCAAGTTCAGTTGGCAAGTAAATGAGAGTATGGATTTATATTGTTGAAACATATTTGTTCATTATTTTCAGTCAAAATCCCTTTATCCTGACTCCAGATCTGTTTGTGCACTAAACAACTCCCCTCTGCTGTGTTTCTTTGTTGTCATGACAAACGTGTATGTAGTCAGAGAAGTATGTGTTTGTGTGACTCATCAGTGCTTTCTGTGGTGCGGTACAGAAATGTCATCATATTAGCTCAAAGTCCTATTGTCTGATATTTGTAACATGTCCGCATGTGTAAGGATATGCGTCAACATCGTCTCTCCCACATTAAATGCTCTTTGAGATAATCTTCACATTTGTTATTCATCAAGGAGATCCAGTCTTGCAAATAGGGACCAAGTTGACTTTCAAAATGCCAGCAAAGAGACTTTTTCATTTCAAAGATGCATTTGTCTCTCCTCGAGGATACAGTTCCTGATCTGTGGTAATGGCAATAGATCACGAACACACTTATTCTTGATTAGCTGGGAGGAAAACACGGGGGGCTGAAAGGCTCCAGATGAACAAGGGATAATACTTGAACAAAGAATTAGCCTGTAGTCTCTCTTGACCAACATTCATAGACTAATGAGATATTATATGCCAGATACTGGTGAACTGTTCTTGTGGACTTTTTTTTAAACCCTTGTGGTTCTTCCTGTCTCTCTCTTGTACAGGTTATGCTCTCCAGATCCAGTGTTACCAGTGTGAGGAGGTGAAAAACAATGAATGCTCCACGCCGGAGTTCATTGTCAACTGCACGGTCAACGTGCAGGACATGTGTCAGAAAGAGGTACTGGTGAAGAAGGATGGTAAGAAAACAGCGTCTCCTGAGCAGTCCCACTCCTTTCATCGTTTGTTCTGTATTGGATAGAGATAGTGGGAGAGTAGTCCCTTCTCGCTGATGCTGTATCTCCGCCACAGCAGAGCGTGAGCTTCAGTCTGACGAGAGAGACCAGTGAGAGAGAGACAGGAAGGTTGGGGGATCTGTTTTGTGTCAGAAGGGTGTGGGCCGGATTCGAACCCACGCCGACACAATATAAACGTGATCTGCAGCTAGACCACCCCAGGCCACACTGCCTTCTCTGACACCTACCTTGCCATGCAAAACCAAGCCACACCGGACTGTGACACTTTTAACATGTGACCTAAAATAAGGTATATTTCCCTCTTTCCTGTACTTCCTCTCTATCTCTGAATTCAGTGGAACTGATCTATAGGGTCTCCTTGTAACGTCAACAAATGAGATCATAAACTAGGCCTATATGTATGCCCACAACATCAATTGGGACCTATCAAAGAATCTCCATAGATGAAGAGGCTATTACCATAGTTAATTCATGGTTTATGGCTCATATTATTTTAATGGGATTATCCCAAAGGGTGGTTAACCCCTTGGTTGCTGGTTGCTGTACTCAGTTGATCCATGCAATATTTTTTATTATAAACTAGGTGGTTCGAGCCCTGAATGCTGATTGGCTGACAGCCGTGGTATTTCAGACATGTATTTGTACTAATTACATTGGTAACCAGTTTATAATAGCAACAAGACACCTCAGGGGTTTGTGGTATATGGCCAATATACCACAATTAAAGGCTGTATCCAGGCACTCTGCGTTGCGTCGTGCTTAAGAACAGCCATTAGCAGTGGTATATTGCCCATACACCACACCCCTTCGTGCCTTATTGCTTAACCCTCCTGCTGTGTTCCAGTCATATTGGACTGATTTACAAGTTTTCTCTCTGAAAAACGTAGTTGATTTAATCTGATTGTCATAAGGTTCCATGACTTTGTCCACACAGGGCATCTGAACACACAAAATACATTTGGATGATTTTCATCAAATGTGGGGTGTTTTATTTAACTTTTGTACATCTGTGGAGTTCCTGGTCAAAAATGACCAGTAATTAGAAATTAATGGGTGAGAATACAATTAGTGTATAAAATTGAGTTCAGGCACATGCCCATTCATCAGATGGACACACTTCCTCTCCCAGACCCCCACATGCAAGTGTGTTTGAGCATACACATACCTCACTCCCCTTCTTGGCTCCCATGGCAACCCCCACGGGAACCTTTCCCCAATAGAATATTTCCCCCATGGGAACCACACCTGTTAGCATTCTCACAAACAATCGCAACATTGTTTCAATAATATATAGAACTTTTCTCAGGCTCTGGTATATAAATCTTTTTTGAGGCCTTGCTCACAATTCATTCTGTGGCAGCACAATGACCAAACGATATACTGTATGTGAGGCTGTTGATCATATCTTTGATCATAACACTGGTGAAGAGGAGAGTCCTTGATCAACTTTGACACAAAGTAGTCTTTGATAAATAGCACAATATGTTTCATCTGAGTATTTGTTGTAGTCAAAATAATCCATACATTATGCTTTTTTTTAAACTCAAAAACGAGTTGTATGAGCTCAGGTCAACGAGGCCTACAGGCCATAAATAGCAAATAGAAGTTCAAAACTTGTAATGTTCACAAGAACTTAAGTTGATAAAAAGATCTAACACAACATTAGGTGATAATATATGTATTATTATGGATTTATAATCAGCTATAATGTGGGCGGTCATTTTGGACCCGGAACACAGAATTCATTAACATGAAACGGACACAACAAGAGGGTTAATGAGAGAACGCCCTTCAAATACACTAGGCCTATTGATCCTACCACATCCAATGTTATGTACAGTTTGTCACTTGTGATCAAATGTATGCTTCCAATTACAAGAGTATACAAAAAAAATGTACCAAGACCGCCATAGCAAGATTGTACTTAGCGAGTGTTTTATGCCCAAATTATGTCTCTGAATATGATGGTTGACAAGATGCATCACTCAAAGGCAATAATCTACGGCAATAATGTCATGAACAAATGTACACTATGTGTAATGTTGTGTAATGGTTTGAATAACCTTGAGATAAGGATTCACTTTTGTGTGAAATGCACATGCTTACAGTATATTCACAAATCTTTTCCAGCCTCTGCACTCTTTAGAAAGGTCTTCTGAGTCATTTGATTCAAATGCAATGTTGGCAAAGGGATTCTTATGTGCTCCTGTAAGCAGATAAACAGAAAATTCATGTAAACTTTTATTCTAACATGAAACCTTCTAGCAATGTTGGTAATGAATGTGTTCCTTAATTTGAAAATGTCATATAATGTCAGCCTGAGACCAGGAGCCTAACTAATTATCTTTAAATGCAGCAACCGCAATTTATCACAAATAATGAATTTGCGAATTACCACAACGTTATCGGCGGAAAGAAGCACTTGCATAATGTGTTTATGATATGTGAAGACATCTGTAACGTAATCCTCAGGGAAAGTTGGCTTTTGCACGTGAATTGGTGCCAGCTTGGTCTCTACCCATTCCTCCCCCAACAAAGGTTTGGGGACTTGGTTTGTTTGACTGTCAGTTCTAAATGTGCATAGTGATGAAGTATGGAACAAAGCAGAGGGTTGATTATGCTGAAGTTGCATTGTTAGTTCTGTCAAACTTAATAGCAGTAATCAGGGGCTGATGCAGACCGAAATGGTCTACTTTTGTCTTGAAGGCTTGTCTGACATCTTTGAGACAAAACAAGAATATTGTATTGCATTTACAAATTTACACTTTGTCTGACAGCTCATCTGTTATTATTTCAAGAGAAAGACGAGTAAATTAGAGCAGCAAAGTTTTTATGTAACTTTTAACGTGACTAGCAGTTCTCTTCCCCCCCCCTATCATCGACCTCTTTCATCTATTTCCTCTCTACTCTTTTATTTGAACTTTTCGTAACACTTCACCTAACGTCGACAGGTATAACGCATTATGCCACAGTTATAATGCAACGTAAGACTTGTCGTAAGCACTTATGAACCCCTTCTCATAATAACAGCTCGTTGCAGTCTGTTGACAAATTTCAGCAGAGAACACATGATAAACCTTGTATTAAGATATTATAAGCGTCCATATATGCTTATAACAAGTACTGATGCTTATAGATTCAGTGGAGCTTGAGTGGCATCTCCAGGGTCACCTTGGATTTGTTTTTGTCCAAAAGCGCAATGTCTATTTCCGAGGAAGGAGTAGGGAGAAATGGGAGTAGAGTCCCTGCAAGGTGTTCATTCATCAGGCAGGGAGACGCAGGCTTTCTTACCACCTCTTATGGTAAGACTAATGGCACGACAACATTTCCATGAAATCAAAACACTCTTATTCATGTGCATTCTCTCGCCACCATATAAATCAAAGCATAGTTCTGTTGCAATTGTTCCATAGTTTGAGAGCATTATATTCTATGTCGAGATGACATTCTCAAATGTTTTCTTTTTTATCACGGCTCTACAAAGGTTCTAGGCACTTAGAGGATCACCTCGCAGTAATATGACCCACTCCAGTATCGATCAGGATAAAGTTCTGTTCAATTGCAAATAGCACTGAATTACAATATACTGTATGTCTCAAGAATTTCTCACTTGGCTAAGCTCCTAAGGCAAATATGTTCAAATCACCACATTTTCTTGATGTGTAATTGTTGTTCCTGTTTATTTGTGAAAAAAGGTAGATTAGATATTGCTTTGTCTGATTTTCACAGATATTTGCTTTACGTACAAGAACATCCACTGTAAAAGGGTGAGAGACATGGCATAGGCCAGGCATAACATAAAACAGACACACATTCATGGGGGGGAAAAAAAGTGCTTGTGCTACATCAGTTTGCTATGAGACTTGGCTCAGTTTCACCAACGGTGTCACTACCACATATACCTTGACCTGGACATCCTGTATAGCTTTACTCCTGACCACTTCTCTCTCTCCTTCTTCAGGCATATTTTACCGCAAGTCCTGCGCCTCGTCTGGGGCATGCCTCATATCCTCATCAGGCTACCAGCAGTTCTGCACTGGAAGGATCAACTCTGTGTGCATCTCCTGCTGTAACACACCGCTCTGCAATGGGCCCCGGAAGAAGAACCGCCCGGTCCCGTCGGCCGCGACCTCTTCATTTTCCTCCCTTCTTTTTCTTCTGGTCTCCCTCACGCTGGTCTCTCTTTCTCTGACATAGACCTAGAGGCGTCCATTTGTCCCCTCCTCTACTCGAAGATAACACTAGAGTATTATGAGAGTACATATAGGCTACAGTACATAACCGTACGTAGTGTATTGGCTACATCAAGACTCTAGTGTCGTCTTTGGAGAGGAATCCTATACATAAGAGACTATCACAGGAGGTGGGTGGTAACTTAATTGGGGAGAACGGGCTCGTGGTAATGACTGGATCAGAATGAGTATCAAAGACATCAAGCACATGGTTTCCAGGTGTTTGATGGCATTCCATTTGCTCAATTCCAGCCATTATTATGAGCCGTTCTCCCCTCAGCAGCCTCCTGTGGACTCTACAGCGTCGTCTTTGGATCAGATACTCAAGAGCTTAAGACTCTTCGGAAGGATCCCCTTTTATAATCCTGGTGTTTTGAGTTTTTGAGAACTGAATGCTTGCCATTGCCTCCTTCTTCTTCGTCCCTCCCTTGCCCTCCAATCACCCTTTGCTTACTCCGTAGGGTCCCTATTGGGGGCAATGGGCACTGACCTCATCAACGTCGGTGTTCTCTTGTTTATAGGAAGATCGAACGCTTCAGATCAATACTCCTGATGATTAGGAGTCAGACGTGATCATAGTCAGTGAGTACTCAGCAGCCGTTTAGCTGTGAGAATTGTGTTAACTCATTATGGATCTGAGTGTAGAGATGGCACTGACAGTTGAGGACATTGAGCAGTGAGTTGTAGGGATTTTGGAGATATACTTAGATGTCTGCATCATTTACTACTTGTACAAGTTCTTGTTACAGTAAGTACTAACTGCAGGATCTCATGTCTTATATCATTTGTAAGTACAGATGTGTGATCTTAATTTGACCAGTTTCTCACAGCAGGAACATATTCCTACAGCAACAAATCCTACAGAAATGTGAATTATTGTGGGTTATAATTAATGGACATTTTCATAGGGGTTGATCAATTTTTTGTTTGGGCAAACCAACATTTTAAAGTGGAAAATACAACTTTAGAAGCCTTTAAAAACCTTGAATACACTACAAGTTTGCTTTTCCTGCTGTGCAGAAAATTCCCTGCCAAAACAGGGTGATCAAATTAAGATCCTACATCTGTATATACACAATTAATTTCTTGGACTTCAAATATTGCTGAAAGACACAAGGGATTTGTTTATAAACGTTATATAAATTGACATACACTACTGTTCAAAAGTTTGGAGTCACTTAGACACTTAGAAATGCCCTTGTTTTTTAAAGAAAAGCAAATTTTTCGTCCATTAAAATAACATTAAATTGATCAGAAATACAGTGTAGACATTGTTAATGTTTAAATGACTATTGTAGCTGGAAACGGCAGATTTTTTACGGAATATCTACATAGGCGTGCAGAGGCCCAATATCAGCAACCATCACTCCTGTGTTCCAATGGCACATTGTGTTAGCTAATCCGAGTTTATCATTTTAAAAGGCTAATTGATCATTAGAAAACCTTTTTGCAATTATGTTAGCACAGCTGAAAACTGTTGTGCTGATTAAATAAGCAATTAAACTGGCCTTCTTTAGACTAGTTGAGTATCTGGAGCATCAGCATTTGTGGGTTCGATTACAGGCTTAAAATGGCCAGAAACAAAGACTTTTCTTCTTACATTTACATTTTACATTTTAGTCATTTAGCAGACGCTCTTATCCAGAGCGACTTACAGTAGAGTGCATACATTTTATTACATTTTTACATACTGAGACAAGGATATCCCTACCGGCCAAACCCTCCCTACCGGCCAAACCCTCCCTAACCCGGACGACGCTATGCCAATTGTGCGTCGCCCCACGGATCTCCCGGTTGCGGCCGGCTGCGACAGAGCCTGGGCGCGAACCCAGCCCAGCCTGGGCGCGAACCCAGAGACTCTGGTGGCGCAGCTAGCACTGCGATGCAGTGCCCTAGACCACTGCGCCACCCGGGAGTTAGTAAACTCGTCAGTCTACTTTTGATCTGAGAAATTAAGGCTATTCCATGCGAGAAATTGCCAAGAAACTGAAGATCTCGTACAACGCTGTGTACTACTCACAGAACAGAACAGAGCAAACTGGGTCTACCCGGAATAGAAAGAGGAGTGGGAGGCCCCGGTGTAAAACTGAGCAAGAGGACAAATACATTAGAGTGTCTAGTTTGAGAACACAAGTCCTCAACTGGCAGCTTTATAAAATAGTACCCGCAAAACACCAGTCTCAACGTCAACAGTGAAGAGGCGACTCCGGGATGCTGGCCTTCTAGGCAGAGTTGCAAAGAAAAAGCCATATCTCAGAATGGCCAGTAAAAAGAAAAGATTAAGATGGGCAAAAGAACACAGACACTGGACAGAGGAACTCTGCCTAGAAGGCCAGCATCCCAGAGCAGCTTTCATTTCTTAGAACAAGAATAGACTGACGAGTTTAAGAAGAAAGTTCTTTGTTTCTGCCCATTTTAAGCCTGTAATTGAACCCACAAATGCTGATGCTCCAGATACTCAGCTAGTCTAAAGAAGGCCAGTTTAATTGCTTCTTTAATCAGAACAACAGTTTTCAGCTGTGCTAACATAATTGCAAAAGAGTTTTCTAATGATCAATTAGCCTTTTAAAATGATAAACTCAGATTAGCTAACACAATGTGCCATTGGAACACAGGAGTGAAGGTTGCTGATAATGGGCCTCTGTACGCCTATGTAGATAATCCGTAGAAAAAATCTTCTGTTTCCAGCTACAATAGTCATTTACAACATTAACAATGTCTACACTGTATTTCTGATCAATTTGATGTATATTAATGGTTAAAAAATGTTTGGGGTCACACATTTCTAAGTGACCCCAAACTTTTGAACGGTAGTGTATTCAATAACCTATTATTAGCTGTAGTCATTTACAGGATGATAATAATAATCTGTATCAACATCCAGTTTCAACTTTAAAAACTTTTTTAGGTGTCATTCTTCAAGTATATTCAGCTTTTTAGTTGTAGATCTTATGCAGTTCCATTATTAGTAACTGATTCACAAGTTCACATTAAGGACATTTCAATGCAGGGATGCATATTATACAATTTTCTGTACAGACATGAGATATGTGGCTGTCATTGCGGGAAGGTCAGATATAAGTATTGGTTATTGTAGCTACCAGCAGAAACTGCTTAGAGGAGCTTTTTAGTGTAGTTGCTCATCTGGAACTATTGATGATGTTAGTATAATGCTCATTTAGCAGCATACGTCCTTTGCAACACATTGACTCACGGAATGCTCGCCGCGTACGGTGTGTTGTGGAATGGATCACGTAGCTATAAGTGGAGAGGCATAGTTGATGGATACATTTACTCAACAATGCATCATGTACAAATATTGCTCATACTTTTATGTCTTACTGAAATCCTATTCTCTCTCTTTCTATTGATGTTTCCCATCTGATGGATTGTCACTTGAAAGTACCAGAGAGCGGACAAACACAACGACAATATTTTGGATTGTATAAAATGATCCACATGAACCATTGGAGTGAGTGACTGGTCGAAATGTTTATATTGACCCCTAAAACTGACGTCACTCACGTATTTCAGAGTGTATATGACTACTGAATGTTGAAGTGACAATGTGGAGTTAATTTGACAAAAGAGTACAGACAACAGTGCAGTAGGAAATACATGACGGGGTGTATATTTATGTTGGCTAGTGTTTCTTTCTTGGTTCTTGTGCCATGGGCTTTTGCCAGTCATAGTCAGTATTAGCTTAACAGTAGCTTTACAGTCATCTACTTTGTCTTTCTTTTCAGCTGATTCTATAGTCAATTGATGAATTATTTATTCTGCTGAAAAGGCAGCACAGAGACTAAAGGGAAGACCATTCTTTTTGAAATACAACATTTATGAAATGTAAATAGATTTCAGAAACATATATAATAACTTACTCTCATTATTCCAGTACAATTGTATTTTATTTATTCATTGGCCATTATAATTATTGAAAGGCTTTGTAAAGAGGATAATGTAAGAAGTATGTCATAATTAATCCTTCAAATTAAAAGATAGTGGTTAAATTAAACGACAATGACACAGCTTTTTTTCTCCTTCTGATTTGATGTTTATCTTGAACGTGTAAGGCATTGAACTAACAGGTAGACATGTTTAACAGAATTGGGGTATTATGGGTAATTTTTTTGATGGTCTCCCTTAATTGGTCTTCTGTGAAGAGTGATTGTATATTCTGCCCATGTGAAATGCAAATAAAGAGTTGTGACCAAAACATTGATTCTGAAACAGCAGACTCGATATTCTGTTTTCAATATGTAATAGACAAATACAATATTTATAATAACATTTTTGATTTGATTCTTTTTTTTTTTTCAAAAGGCAGTTTAAGTTGAATGACCTCGGGAGTCTTAAAATGCCAACCTCCTTTGTTGGGGAGTTAAGGCTTGTCTGTAAATGAGACATGGGCCTAGTTAGGTCAGCCTCACACTGGGAGAGAGAGATGGAGGAAGAGAGAGAGGGAGAGAGGGATGCCCGACACAGCCGTGCACCACGTTTAAATGAGAGACACAGGGAGACGGAGGCTGTGAAATATCCTGTCTCGGAGCCTAGCTTGAAATTTCAGTGACCTCCAGCGGCTAGGGCTTTTCTTATTATTCACCACCAGATACAGTACGTACTATGTGGACCTTGCTCAATTTATTGCACCGTCTGGAAAACGGATAACACAGGGAGATGTCCCTGCATTTCATATTTCTGTAACTTCCACACAGCTAGATGTAGGCTAGGGCAGAATGGAAAACATTGAAGTGGTTTCATCGATTAACGTTGACATCTACAGTTGAAGTCGGACGTTTACATGCACCTTAGCCAAATACATTTAAACTCAGTTTTTCACAATGCCTGACATTTAATCCTAGTAAAAATTCCCTGTTTTAGGTCAGTTAGGATCACCACTTTATTTTAAGAATGTGAAATGACAGAATAATAGTAGAGAGAATGATTTATTTCAGCTTTTATTTCTTTCATCACATTCCCACTGGGTCAGAAGTTTACATACACTCCATTAGTATTTGGTAGCATTGCCTTTAAATTGTTTAACTTGGGTCAAACGTTTCGGATAGCCTTCGACAAGCTTCCCTCAATAAGTTGGGTGAATTTTGGCCCATTCCTCCTGACAGCTGGTGTAACTGAGTTAGGTTTCTAGGCCTCCTTGCTCGCACACGCTTTTTCAGTTCTGCCCACAAATTTTCTATAGGATTGAGGTCAGGGCTTTGTGATGGCCACTCCAATACCTTGACTTTGTTGTCCTTAAGCCATTTTGCCACAACTTTGTAAGTATGCTTGGGGTCATTGTCCATTTGGAAGACCAATTTACGACCAAGCGTTAACTTCCTGACTGATGTCTTGAGATGTTGCTTCATAATATCTACATAATTTCCCCATGATGTCAAGCAAAGAGGCACTGAGTTTGAAGGTAGGCCTTCATACATCCACAGGTACACCTCCAATTGACTCAAATGATGTCAATTAGCCTATCAGAAGCTTCTAAAGTCATGACATCATTTTCTGGAAGCTGTTTAAAGGCACAGTCAACTTAGTGTATGTAAACTTCTGACCCACTGGAATTGTGATACAGTGAATTATAAGTGAAATAATCTGTCTGTAAACAATTGTTGGAAAAATTACTTGTGTCATGCACAAAGTAGATGTCCTAACCGACATGCCAAAACTATAGTTTGTTAACAAGAAATGTGTGGAGTGGTTGAAAAATGAGTTTTAATGACTCCAACCTAAGTGTATGTAAACTTCCGACTTCAACTGTAAGTGGACAAAGCACCCACCCACGCACCTGTTTCATTATAATTCTGCCGCTCCCAATTTGCAATGACCACCAACTGTTGTAATTCCATTACTACAGACAATACTAATGCAATAGACCTTCATTTGAGATTTTTTCTCTCAAAGATTACATTATTAGGTTTCTCTAATGACAACTATAACTACAACTTGTTTTGGAATATGACGACCCATTCGTGACCACTACTAACCAGGTCTTCAGAACATTGTCACTGTTTCGCCTTGTACAAACTAGTATTACCATTATAATGTCTTTCCATTTAATAATAATAATGATTCATTTAATTTGTAATGCACATTTCTCACACCCAAGATGCTACATTCTCCTCCACAGTAGGCGAGGGACTAAATTAATTGTACCGTATAATGCTACTTTCTACCGTCCACTTTGCGTACCACACTATCATACACGTTACATTGTCACCACCTTCAATTATCATGCTACGAAAAGCAATAAGGAGTTGGTGCAGAGGCCAATTATAACCAAGCTGCTTCTTGCCATTCATTCATGCATACACGTGGAAGTACACGTTTCACTGCAGTCAGTCATGAACAAGCAGGTGCTAACAAGCACAGCGATCATTTGCTTCAGGCAGGAAAGAAAGTAGAGGAGGGTGCAGTATGTGGGTTTCTCTATGGTATAAGAAACTATCGATTCGACCTTTGACGGTGATACAGCTCAAATCCGTGTGTTAGAGAGATCAGCTGTGTCAGGGTCGTCCCCTGTCTTCTTGGTGTGTGCGGTGACAAACAACCCAGTGCTGTCACAATGTAGGCAGTGGGCAAGTCTTACGCAATAGTCTTTCCTTTACATAGCACTGTTTTGCCATTTAGAGGCAACACAGACGGATGTGGCTCTAAGCAATAGAGTGATATTCTATCAGATGAATTCAAATATACCTTGATGGTGCATTTCAACACATTGCAAGTGCAGCATTTGTTTAAAAAAAATGGAGCCTTTAGCTTACTCCCACTACGCATCTGTCTGGGGAGAGAGGGCCAGACTGGCTCCTCATACAAAAGAGGAGAATGAAGTATAGTTGACATAAATGTTATAACAAGGCTGGTGGAAAATGTCAGCGAAATAAGTATTTTTGGTCAACAGTCAGCAGATAGTCTGACGTGTCCTCTGCGAGCATGATTGGGCTTCTCCTGGAGTTAGCAATACCTCTGTGTGCGCGTTTCTAATATCATAGACAAAAGCCCAGACTGCCCACTTTAGAGATAGTCACCGCTGGTTTTCATTCTGACCTGATAAAGGCTGGCAAAGAAAATAAGAGATCACACTTTAAAACTCATTAATAAAAACACCTAGAGAGCGGTATGAATACAAAGCGGCCATGATTGAAAACCTCCTTTCTAATGCTACTCTACACTGTTTCTCACAATGAATCTTGCTGCTTATTTCAGGGGTCTTGGAGGGGAATTACACTAGAACACATTGAAGATGCGATTGTTATGGCTTCTCAACAAATAAACTTTTCGGAAAATAGTTTTAGGCGTTAAACAAGATAACATGCACTTCAGAAGGGGCCGATTCTACGTGTCTCTCTAAGGCTGAATTTAGATTTTTGTTGTTGTTGTAATTGGCATATTGTCCAATCAGTCAGCTCTGAAAAATTAGTTAAATGAATGGGCTAATGTGACTGATCAAAATACCGATTAGTGGGAAAAAATATACAAATTGGACTGCCTGTGTAAATGCAGCCAAAATGCTGATATCACCAGGCCTAAAAGCCCCTTCAGTGAGACATAAAGCCCCATGGTTCATTTACAAGCTCTGGCAAGGGCAATGGTGCCCCAACGTATAGTCATTCCCACAGAGATATACAATCAATGCATGGAAGGCTCCAGGTGTATCAGCAAACACCTGGCACGTGTTCCCAACAAAAACCTAGCAACATATAGTCTTCGCTTCCTGCGAGGTGTACTGGGCCTTGAGGTCTCTGTTTCTACCCGGTACGTTCGACTAGCATTAATGCCTCATTAAACTCATGAGCTTTTAGATGATGTGCTTGGGAGGGGGGGGGGGGTGGATGAGGAGATGTCTTTCGCCGCCACCATTTTGTTGTTGTTATCTACTCTCCTTTAGGAATACGATGGTAACGACGAGCGTCCACTCTCACTCACATCAACGGTCATCCATGTCTGAAGTGAGGCTTACATGCTTTCCATTTGATTGCGCAATGATGGACCAACAGTACATTTACAGTGTTAATAAGTCCCAGTTGTAATATTTCTAGTAAACACACACAAAAATCATAGGAGGAAGGACGTGTGAGTCGGAAAGCAAGAATGTACTCTTCGTACAGTACATGAAGATTAAGCCTCAGCCGGTGGGATAAAAGCATGCAGTTAGATGCACAAGATCACAGAGAAACCACAGTGCTGAACACAGGCAAAGCGGACGCTCCTGTACCTTCTCGACAGGATCATTAAAGCAACGGCAACTGCACCCTGCAGCAGAAAAAGTGTTGGCGACAGACAGCGCTATTAAGCAGAGAGGCTGTGTGGAAAAGGAGAGAGCCAAAGGATTGAGATAGTATGATAAGAGGGGGTACTAACTGCAGACTACAGACCTCCTGGGTTTAAGAAACAGCAAAAAGACAGCAAAGAGAAGATTATTAGAAATAATAGGGCTACCTCTGCTTCGGCCCTAATGATGTTTGTGCAAACATAGTCATATTAGGGGGTGCTGGTTGAAACACTCTAGTTGATGAGGGACTTAAACTCATGTTTGATTTGTTTACTTTGTGTTAGCCAGGATGGCAAAAGTATTCATATTTTGGGAAGGATCGTGTACAAGGTAGTTATTATGTTTTTGGGGTGGGGTAGAGGAGGTGGGTCCAAAACCACAGGGACATCATAATCACCCGACTTCTAATACTGACTTGATAGGATTATTTTGGAGCCAGAGTTTCAATGTGATTGATCCGAGTTATCATTTCACGTGTGTTAATTGGCATGTTTAAACCATTCATACAGTACATATCAATACATGTTTTATGGGGGGGGGGGGGGGGGGGGTTTGGTACCAGGCTTCAGCAGCAGACTTAGAAAATAAAATGGCATCACAAATACATGCTGTTGCATACATGCACAGTCAGGGCAATGCACAGAACTTTTGGGGGGCAGGTGCTCAAACAAAAAGGACAACTAAAAAGAAAAATTCGTAACCGCGGTCACCAACTCGTTGAGGAGTTATGTCTTTGATGATTTAGTTACATAAAAGCAAAACATGACCACATCTTAATGGCTAATAAAATAACACATATTTATTGAACATTTAACGACGGCTTGCGGGCAGTGTGTTCAGAGCCACAACGACTAAGCTGTATATATATATTTTTTTTTTGCCAAAACAAAAGGACACTTTAGAGACTGGAACGGCAAAGAAAATGAGCATGTGCTCTACGCAGGTAGAGACCTATAGGAGCATGGGCCTGCATGTGGTGTACATTTACCACGGAAAAACAGGCATGCATTATACACGATAGTGTCTTTGCCTCGATTGCTTTGTGTCTCAGACATCCTGAGTTATGTCTAAACGTTCCAAGTTATGAGTGTCAACTATACAGCCAGGCTGATCAAAACCAGCTAATTGACGAAAGTAAATGTTCGTTTCGCTCCCACTCTAAAGTGATCTGATGGGAAATAAAAAGTGTCTCAACTTTTCTTTTTCTCAAGGGAGCTAATAAAGAAAACGAAACTTAATAACAAATCTGTTTTGATTGATTCCTCTGTGTTGTTAGGGATGGGAGCAAGAGAGGATCTATATCATTAGGCAATGGGAAAACATTAACAAGCTTTGGGGCCTACACTAAATACATCAAGCCACCAGAAGAAGCCAGAAGATAAAAGAGACTGTATTAATCACAATAATGTCGGTCGAGAGAACCCTTGGTGCAATGTCCTGTCGTTTTACACTGATTAAAATAGAAGCCGGCACTTGGAATCCAATAGTAATGCTTTATAGATGGAGACATGCAGTGATGGAAATGGATGTCTTGTAAAGTTAATCTAGTGTTCGTCCCAAATGGCACTATATTACCAATCTAGTGCAAAACTTTACACAAGAGCCCATAGAGAATAGGGTGTAATTTGTGGCTCGCATTAATCTAGTCCAGTCATTTATCTCCTAAAGTAAGATGCGATGTCTCAAAAGTTTTTTACAACTTTGGGATAATCATAAACAGATTCCCACTTTTTCAGAGTAAAACATTTAACTGTCCCAGGATTCAGAATTGATAGACCCCTGACTATAGACCGAAATAACACATTTGATTAGATAACAATAATAAAAAAAGACATTTTACTGATGTAATTTCTTGTTTTTCATTAGTGTAACATGTACAGTACTAGTCAAAATATATTTGAGATTCTTCAGAGTAGCTACCCTTTGCCTTGATGACAGCTTTGCACACTCTTGGCATTATCTCAACCAGCTTCACCTGGAATGCTTTTCCAACAGTCTTGAAGGACTTCCCACATATGCGGAGCACTTGTTGGCTGCTTTTCCTTCACTCTGCAGTCCAACTCATCCCAAACCATCTCAATTAGGTTGAGGTTGTGTTGATTGTGATGCACCACTCCAACACTCTCCTACTTAGTCAAATAGCCCTTGCACAGCCTGGAGGTGTGTTGGGTCATTGGGTCCTGTTGAAAAACAAATGATAGTCCCACTAAGCCCCAACCAGATGAGATGGCATATCGCTGCAGAATGCTGTGGTAGCCATGCTCGTTAAGTGTGCCTTGAATTCTAAATAAATCACAGTGTCACCAGCAAAGCCCCCCACACCTCCTCCTCCATGCTTCACGATGGTTGGAACCACACATGCAGAGATCATCCGTTCATCTACTCTGCATCTCACAAAGACACGGTGGTTGGAACCAAAAATCCCAAATTGGGACTCTGCAGCAGAGGTAACTTTGGGTCTTCCTTTCCTGTGGCAGTCATCATGAGAGCAAGTTTCATCATAGCGCTTGATGGTTTTTGCGGCTGCACTTGAAAAAACTTTAAAAGTTCTTGACATCTTCCGTATTGATTGACCTACATGACTTAAAGTAATGATGGACTGTCGTTTCTCATTGCTTATTTGAGCTGTTCTTGCCATAACATGGACTTGGTCTTTTACCAAATAGGGATATCTTCTGTATACCACCCCTACCTTGTCACAACACAACTGATTGGCTCAAACGCATTAAGAAGGAAAGAAGGCACACCTGTTCATTGAAATGCATTCTAGGTAACAAACCTCATGAAGTTGGTTGAGAGAATGCCAAGAGTGTGCAAAGCTGCCATCAAGGCAAAAGAAGGCTTCTTTGAAGAATCTCAAATATAAAATATATTTTGATTTGTTTAACACTTTTTTGGTTACTACATGATTCCATATGTGTTATTTCATAGTTTTGATGTCCTCACTATTATTATGCAATGTAGAAAATAGTAAAAAATAAAGAAAAACCCTTGAATGAGTAGGTGCGTCCAAACTTTTGACTGGTATTATATGTATTGTATTTGTGATGCTGTGGATATGAGCACTTTCAGTACATACAAAACATGCAATATCACACATATTCCATGTGGTATGGTGAGTATACAGTATTCCCTCAATATTCCATTGTTTAGTTATAACAACCTGCAATATAACCTCTCTTCCCACAAATTTTTAGTTTCAGGTTTATGACTTCCGTGTGCCTCTGTTGACCCATTGGAAGGTGATTCATCTTGACCAGGAGTTTGCTCTACAGGTGCTTCGCTCTGTCACTAGTAAGCATTTTCATGAGCGCCTCCAGATTGACTGTCACAGGTTAGTTTGTCACCCACAAATAATGGATGCTGTTGCAATTGATGCAGACAAAACGAGCCACCTAGGTATTGAGTGGTATTGCTATTGTCTTATGTGAATGTTGCTGTTTGGTTTACTTTAGGTATCTCATCCAACTTCCCACACCTGAAGTCCCCTTTGGGTAAAGTAAGTAATGATATTTAAATGGAATAAATAACTTTGTTGCATCTGATTCACAACAGTCACTTCAGATTGCATTATGTTATCATCATGGAGTAGTCCATAGTCCCAAAACCTCAAATAAACATAAATATTATAAATCAGGAAAAGATGCCTACAGCATTTTGATATTGTTCCCCTCAAGGACCACATATATTAACATTATTCATATGCATGTGTTTGTCCTTTGGCCTTGCTATCTTTAAAACAAAAGTGAAAGCAACGTTTGACATCTGTTTTGCAAAAGTGTAACGTAGACGCAGGGAGTCAGAAAAGTGCAGCGTGAGTTTAATAACAACGAAGAAAAAACAAGAGCCGTGTCGAACAAGGAAAGATAAACAATACTACCTGATGACTGATGGAACAGAGTGCTAGACAAATGGTAAGTAATCAAGGTAATAATGAAGTCCGGGTGTGACAGATGATGGGGCGCATTTGTGCGTAATAATGGTTGCCAGGTGACCAAGGTAAAGTTGTTTTTATATTCACACATTCGGACATTCAACAGATATTCGCCAAAAGCCATTTAAAAATGTAAAAATCATTAACTAATTCACCGTTTGTCAAAGAAACATCAAACTAGGTATGATTTAGTCTATAAATGTCTAGCATACTTTTACAACCTTTGTTTTGAGGAAAAACTTCCAGTTTTGATTTGATAGAGGGCATGTAGTCCATCTAGAGGGCGTGTGGTCAAAGTTCTCACGAGTCTGTTATACCCTACTAGAAGGGGCCTATCAGAAAATTCTGCATCTTTAGTCATATTAAAATAGATAACAGAAAAAAACTACGGGATGAAGGGGTCAGGCCTGACTAACAAAGAAGACAGGTGGATGGATCAAGAGGACCAAGATAACCAAGAGGATCAACATGGACATTCCACACTGGAGATGAGGAAAACTAAGAGTGAACCATAACATACGTATTATACTGTATATATATATCAGCATGGGTATTGGATGGGGCCACAGTGTCTCCCGACCACTCCTGTCTCAGCCTCCGGTATTTATGCTGCAGTAGATTATGTGTTGCGGGGCTTGGGCCAGTCTGTTATATCTGGAGTATTTCTCCTGTCTTATCCGGTGTCCTGTGTGAATTTAAGTATGCTCTTTCTTTCTTTCTTTCTTTCTTTCTTTCTTTCTTTCTTTCTTTCTTTCTTTCTTTCTTCTTTCTTTCTTTCTTTCTTTCTTTCTCTCTCTCTCTCTCTCTCTCTCTCGGAGGACCTGAGCCCTAGGACCATGCCTCAGGACTATCTGGCCTGATGACTCCTTGCTGTCCCCAGTCCAGCTGGCCGTGCTGCTGCTCCAGGTTCAACTGTTCTGCCTGCGGCTATGGAATCCTGACCTGTTCACCGGACGTGCTACCTGTCCCAGACCTGCTGTTTTCAACTCTCTAGAGACAGCAGGAGCGGTAGAGATACTCTGAATGATCGGCTATGAAAAGCCAACTGACATTTACTCCTGAGGTGCTGACCTGTTGCACCCTCGACATCCACTGTGATTATTATTATTTGACCCTGCTGGTCACCTATGAACATTTGAACATCTTGGCCATGTTCTGTTATAATCTCCACCCGGCACAGCCAGAAGAGGACTGGCCACCCCTCATAGCCTGGTTCTTCTCTAGGTTTCTTCCTAGGTTCTGGCCTTTCTAGGGAGTTTTTCCTAGCCACCGTGCATCTACACCTGCATTGCTTGCTGTTTGGGGTTTTAGGCTGGGTTTCTGTACAGCACTGAGATATCATCTGATGTAAGAAGGGCTTTATAAATACATTTGATTTAGTATTGAAAGATACTAGAAGGTGGATAACAAAAAAAAGCACTAATATAAGAAGTAGATGGTACATGCTTGGTTTTTGGGCTAAATGTATACATTATTATTTGTCTCTGAACTGTATGTGAACCCCTCTGCAATCTACTGGCACTAACCATTAAAAACTAGGACTTCAATTCCCATTCCTTACAGAAAGAACTATTTGCAAACATTTTAAAACATACAGAAAGACTGGTCTTAGAAGGGTATTTATACTTTAAAATACATTTTATGTGAATGGATGTGGATGAAAGAACTCTGCCAGTGTTATAATGTCCTAGTTTCATATTGTTTTCTTTACCCCCAACTCTATATATCCAAGTGAGCCTATGATGACCTTGGGGATCAGATTGACCATTATACCCATTGATCAAACGTATAACAGACAGACACTGCTCAAACGGAGTTGTTTGTGATATCTAAAATGTATTCCTTTAATACTATATGATTCATATTGCCTGAATACTCAACGATGATTAACACCTCAGTTATGTGTGCTTCTGTCAGGGTTGTGAGCAAATGCATGTCATTTAAAGTCAATTTAGCAATTGAGCAAAAAATCCAATTAAATTGAAAATGTTCCTAATTGCAAAAGCATGTAACAGAATTTGGGTATTCCAGAACTGTAATTTACATGTAAATAAACATAACCCTGTTTTATGTTTTTAATACTGCAGATAGAATGCTCTGTGTGCCAGAGATGGTACCATTCAGCTTGTCTGGGGATGACAAAGAAGGACTTCAACAAAGCCAAAATAGAAAATGATTGGAAGGGGCCTCTTTGCTGTTAGATTAGAGACGTATAAATAAATGACTGTTGCGCCTTGTAACATCTTTAAAATGTGGAACTGTTGCACTAAAAATGCAAACATTGATTTGGCATATAATTTAAGATTGTAAACATTGTACAACTTTATGTAAACATGGTCTAACTTCATATAGAACAAATTGCACTTAAAATGAACATTTCTTTAAAGTTATTGCAAATAAATGCATATTTTCACTTTTTTTCTGCGACAATCACTGAATGGGTTATTGATTTCTTCATCTTTAAATGCAATATTTGAGATTTTATGTATTTCTATCAAGTCAAAACTGGAATTTCTACTCAAAGCAAAGGTTGTAAAAGTATACTAGACATTTATAGAATAAATCATACCTAGTTTGATGATTATGACATAATCAGTGAAAACATTATAGATTTATATAGCTTTAAATGGCATTTTATAGATTTTATGTATTTATATCAAATCAAAACTAGAATTTATACTCAAAACAAAGGTTGTAAAAGTATGCTAGACATTTATAGAATAAATCATACATAGTTTGATGTTTCTGTGACAAAAAGTGAATTAGTTATTGATTTATACCGCTTCAAATGGCATTTTGTAGATTTTATGTATTTCTTTAAAATCAAAACAGAAATCTTTCCTCAAAACAAAGGTTGTAAAAGTATGCTAGACATTTATAGAATAAATCATACACAGTTTGATGTTTGTGACAAACAGTGAATTAGTTATTGATTTATACTGCATTAAATGGCATTTTATAGATTTGATGTATTTCTATCAAGTCAAGACTGTAATTTCTACTCAAAACAAAGGTTGTAAATGTATGCTAGACATTTATAGAATAAATAATATCTATTTTCATGATTCTGTGACAAACAGTGAATTAGTTATAGATTTTTACATTTATAAATGGCTTTTGGCGAATGTCTGTTGAATGTCCGAATGTGTGAATATAAAACCAACTTTACCTCAGTTGCAGGTGTGAGTAATAATGTGTTGCCAGGACCGTAGGTTAGTAGACCGGTGACATCAGGCGGGAGTAAACATGACAAACAGAGCTTGAATCCATCACCTGAAGGGAGTAAAACTGAATAAATAGTTGCATTTATTTTCTCATGCACAGATTTTGACTCTAAATCAACAGCAACTAAACAAACAGGTTTAGTTGCATTGGGGCAGGTAGCATTCTCCTGGCATCCGCCAAACCCTTGTGTTGCTCCTAGACATTTCCACTTCACAATAACAGTACTTACAGTTGACCGGGCAGCTCTAGCAGAGCAGACATTTGACGAACTGACTTGTTGGAAAGGTTGCATCCTTTGATGGCGCCACGTTGAAAGTCACTGAGCTCTTCAGTAAGACCATTCTACTGCCAATATTTGTCTATGGAGATTGGATGGCTGTGTGCTCGATTTTATACAACTGCCAGCAACGGGTGTGGCTGAAATAGCCGAATCCACTAATTTGAAGGGGTGTCCACATACTTTTGTATATTTAGTGAATATTTCTGTCCAGTTCCTGTGCCATGATTGGATTGGCATTCATCCTCTCTTTCTATAACAGGGGTCTTCAACCTTTTTCTTGCCCAGGGAACCCCTCCCAAGCAAATCAGAGACCCAGGGACCCCTTTCATACATTAGCAAAAAAGCTTTTTTTTTCACGTCTTGTCTTATCAACAGGTGAATGATAATGTCCTGGAGAAGTATTTTAACTGTACCGCAATTGAGACTCGATTCACGTTTAGATGGAGTAAATCGTAGATAGGAAGGTCAAAATAATGAACAACTATCACGACTCAGGATATGACCCAGATGCAGACACAGGAGGCGGATAGTTTGGTTCTCAGAATATGTAGTATAACAAAGCGGACGGCAAAGGGCAGGTCAAGGGCAGGCAGAGGTTTGTAATCCAAGGCAGAGTCAATCAGGGACAGAACGGCAGGCATGCTCAGGGTCAGGACAGGCAGAAAGGTCAGAACCGGGAAGACTAGAAAACAAGAACTTGAGAAACGGGAAACACACTGAAAAGACCTGACAAAACAAGACGAACTGGCAAGAGACAAACAGAAAACGCAGGTATAAATACACAGGGGATAATGGGGAAGAATAGGAGACACTTGGTGGGGGGTGGAGACAAGCACAAGACAGGTGAAACAGATCAGGGTGTGACAGGACCCCCCACCCCCCCTACCCGTGCACATACCTGGTGAGTCAAGAAAACATATGTGATTTCTTAAGCCAAATGTACTTCTGAAATAATTTAGGCTTGCCTAAACAAATGGGGCAAATACTAATGCAACGACTATATTTTAGTTATTTAATTGTTATTCATTTGAAAAAAATAAAAATAGAAATATACAATATACATATATATTTCTACACACATATATATATATATACATATATACATATACATACATATTTTCACTTTCACATAGAGTATGTTGTGTAGATCAACGTAATTTTTTTTTTACAATTAAGTCTATTTCAATCCCACAAAAACGTATGTGAAAACAGGGGGTGTACTTTCTATAGGCACTGACCGTGCATTGTACTGTCAAATGCATATTGCCACCTACTGGTGAAATAGCAATATACCCCAAAGTATAATAACAATTTAATGTATGCATCCTCTTTCTTATAGCAGCCCTTCAAATACAGTAACTCTGGCACTGTACATTTAATATTAAATGAGGACTGGAATCAAATGTACATTTGAAAGTTTTCTCAGCTAAACTGCATTTATTTGTCAGCTTTTCCTAATCCCATCCTAATGTCGACACAGTAAAGGAATGGTTTCTCCCACTGACTGGAGACTGGAGAGGACCGTTTGAACAAGAAGAGAAAGCTGAGGCCTTTGGGAGGATACAGGGAGTGAGGGACCACCGACGTGAGCGATGGATGACTCTTCCTGGAGAGACATAAGGCAATGTTCTATAAAGCTCAAGGATTGGATCTAGAGTAGCCGCTAGATGGTCCTCCATGATGGATCCAGCTCTAAGCCCCAGAGCACTCTCGGCTAATATATCTTCTTTATCAGTGGCCTTCCATTCCATGTGGTCATGGTGGAAGGGAATACAATCCTCCTTGGCTGGTTGATGGGAGGTAAATCAATGATATCATCTTTAAACAGAGCAGATAGGTGGAGATGGTTTTTGTGGGGGCTGCAGTAGCCTATAGCTTCGAGGGACACATAGCTCTGAAAAACCGAAGTAAAGAAAGATTCAGGTTGGATATTCGACAGCTATTCACCTGTAGTTTTCCTTACGTCCACCAAGAGCAGTTAGGGACCGTAAACATAGTGACAAATCAAATGTTTTAAATTGCAATAACTCTTTAACCACTACTCCTAAAACTTTCAAAACTGATTCAAGCTAACCTGATGGCATAGACACACATTGCACACACTTTCTTTTTGTCGATTTAAATTTCACACAATTTAAAATTATTTATTAACATTTTTGAATTTCAATAGCTCCTTGTTCATGTGACCTACTGACTTCAAACAAGGTTCAGAATGTACAGTCATGGCCAAAAGTTTTGAGAATGACACAAATATTAATTTCCACAAAGTTTGCTGCTTCAGTGTCTTCAGATATTTTTGTCAGATGTTACTATGGAATACTGATGTATAATTACAAGCATTTCATAAGTGTCAAAGGCTTTTATTGACAATTACATGAAGTTGTTGCAAAGAGTCAATATTTGCAGTGTTGACCCTTCTTTTTCAAGACCACTGCAATCCGCCCTGGCATGCTGTCAATTAACTTCTGGGCCACATCCTGACTGATGGCAGCCCATTCTTGCATAATCAATGCTTGGAGTTTGTCAGAATTTGTGGGTTTTTGTTTGTCCACCCACCTCTTGAGGATTGACCGCAAGTTCTCAATGGGATTAAGGTCTGGGGAGTTTCCTGGCCATGGACCCAAAATATCGATGTTTTTCCCCCCTAGCCACTTAGGGGAAAATGGCAAGGTGCTCCATCATGCTGGAAAAGGCATTGTCCGTCACCAAACTGTTCCTGGGTGGTTGGGAGAAGTTGCTCTCGGAGGATGTGTTGGTACCATTCTTTATTCATGGCTGTGTTCTTAGGCAAAATTGTGAGTGAGCGGACTCCCTTGGCTGAGAAGCAACCCACACATGAATGGTCTCAGGATACTTTACTGTTGGCATGACACATGACTGATGGTAGCGCTCACCTCGTCTTCTCCGGACAAGCTTTTTTCCAGATGCCCCAATCAATCGGAAAGGGATTCATCAGAGAAAATGACTTTACCCCAGTCCAATCAGTCCAATCCCTGTACCTTTTGCAGAATATCAGTCTGTCCCTGATGTTTTTCCTGGAGAGAAGTTGCTTCTTTGCTGCCCTTCTTGACACCAGGCCATCCTCCAAAAGTCTTCGCCTCACTGTGCGTGCAGACGCACTCACACCTGCCTGCTGCCATTCCTGAGCAAGCTCTGTACTGGTGGTGCCCCGATCCCGCAGCTGAATCAACTTTAGGAGACTTCCTGGAGCTTGCTGGACTTTCTTGGGCGCCTTGAAGCCTTCTTCACAACAATTGAACCGGTCTCCTTGAAGTTCTTGATGACCCGATAAATGGTTGATTTAGGTGCAATCTTACTGGCAGCAATATCCTTGCCTGTGAAGCCCTTTTTGTGCAAAGCAATGATGACGGCACACGTTTCCTTGCAGGTAACCATGGTTGACAGAGGAAGAACAATGATTCCAAGCACCACCCTCCTATTGAAGCTTCCAGTCTGTTATTTGAACTCAATCAGCATGACAGAGTGATCTCCAGCCTTGTCCCCGTCAACACTCACACCTGTGTTAACGAGAGAATCACTGACGTGATGTCAGCTGGTCCTTTTGTGGCGGGGCTGAAATGCAGTGGAAATGTTTTTTTGGGGATTCAGTTAATTTGCATGGCAAAGAGGAACTTTGCAATTAATTGCAATTCATCTGATCACTCTTCATAACATTCTGGAGTATATGCAAATTGCCATCATACAAACTGAAGCAGCAGACTTTGTGAAAATTAATATTTGTGTCATTCTCAAAACTTTTGGCCACGACTGTGCACTCAGTGGCCCTACACATTGCACACCGTTTAGTTTGTCCATTTTCATCTCACACAATTTTACATGAATTTTTCAAAATGTAAAATTTCAATAGCTCCTTGGTCATGTGACCTACTGGACGCAAACAAGGTTGAGAATGTCCAATGACTACCCTACTATATTGCACACCCTTTTGTTTGTCAATTTTCATCTCACACGATTTTACATGAATTTTTCAAAATTTCAATAGCTCCTTGGTCATGTGACCTACTGACTTCAAACAAGGTTCAGAATGTCTACTGACTACCCTTCTATATTGCACACCCTTTAGTTTGTCCATTTTCATCTCACATGATTTTGCATACATTTTTCAAACTTTATCATTTCAATATCTCCTTGGTAATGTGACATGTGACCTCAAACTACTTTCAGAATATCCACGGACTGGCGGAGACGGGCGCCGTGAGGCATCCAGTGCAGTAACGCAACCGATTCCGGAGAAGCTGGCGGGAGCCCCAGGGAGAGTTCTCTTTTCTTTGTAAAGGGCAGTGCACCCTGGAATGGGTTCGCCCCAAGAGAGGGGCCCAAGCCCTGGAAAGCATTGCCGTTTCAGCGGCATCTGGTGAGCTCTCCCTGGCCCTTGAAAATCCGTGAGAGAAGGTGTAAATCTCACGCCGGGCGGTACCCATATCCGCAGCAGGTCTCCAAGGTGAACAGCCTCTGGCATGTTATAACAATGTAGGTAAGGAAAGTTGGCAAAAAAGATCTGTAACTTCGGGATAAGGATTGGCTCTAAGGGCTGGGTCGGTCTGGCTGGGGTGCGAAGCGGGGCTCGAGCCGCGGTTGGGGGAGCAGTCGCTCCGCCGCCCTCCTCTCGCCACCATTGGAAGGTCATTGTGCGGCCCATCTCGTAGTCTCTCGTGCGTGGTCTCGCAAGGGGCTGTGTGCGGGGGTTCGTCGGGGTGCTGTCCGTCAGCGGGCCGAAGGCGGACCGGTTGGGGGTTGGGTCCGGCAACTCTGGACGCGCGCCGGGCCCTCCTCGTAGATCTCCCCAGCTACGGTGCTTGCCGGCTCCACACATTGCAGGTGGGGAGGTCTCCTCTACGCTCACTAAACTTGAGGCAGAGACTAAACCCATTGGCATTGCATGGATCTGGCTCATGCCCTATGAAGTGGGGAGCAGTATCTCCAGCTTGTCTGGGGAGGGAGGCCTATATCTGATGTGGGTAGTACCATCCACGCCCATTGTTTTGCTGCGGAACCATAAAACAGACGGAAGAAGCCTAGGTTCCCACTGGGCACGGATCACTGAATGTCAACTTGATGACATTCAAAGGAACGGAACGTACCAACATGTCACGGTCACAATTTTTCCAACATCATGACACTTATTTGGAGTCTGTGGCTCAAGCGGTTTGAAAGCTATTGTCGATTATCCAACTTGAAACTGATTTTAACTCGGTCTCTGAAAATGATGGAAACTTTTGAGATGGTATTGGGTGAAACTGATCACTAATGCAGTTTACTTCTAGGATAGAGAGAAGAGAGCTTGGTTTTCATGTTCACCCAAAAGGTCAATCTAACGCATTGATACAATGCATTTTAATGTCATTGATGTCTATAGCGTCATGCAATGTTCAAAGAAGATATTATATTCAGATAGTCTACTGCCCTCATATCAGTCGTCACAGAATCCTGTCCGTGAATTGACTGAACACAGTTATTCTGCTGCTACTATACAAACTACCGGTACATTATAGAGAATAATTGTTTAATATGTTTACATTGCAATTAGAAAATGTACATTCCCTTACCCTTCTGATAAGGTGCGATATTAGAAATGCTTTAACAAACGTTATGATCAGCGTCGCGTCAGCCGCTTTCAACTTCCGCATCAGGTGATTGCGGAGGTAACTTCACTCTGCGGGTTCAGGGTTCCGCCTCTAAACTAGCTAGCTAAATAGATGGTTATCCCTCTACCCAAAACAAACGACTTTTCTTTTTATAAGACCCATTGGAATAAAGCAGCAATTCACTATTGCACTCTGCAGTAGATATTTAAGGAAACATGGCTGGACGTCTACCGGCTTGTGTAGTTGACTGTGGCACAGGGTAAGTAGCAAGTGTTAATGCTAATAGCTAGCTAACTGATTCATTGGCTTTAGCTAGATGCACCCAGACAGGGCAGAAATGTTGGGCGTGCAAAGTAAACCAATCAAGATAGCTAGCTAGTCAGCAACAACCTTAATTTTCTTAATTTCGTTTAATCCAGCCAGCAAGATGGCTAGTTAACCATTTTAGGCATTAGAAGATAGCTTGCTAGTAGCTAATTTCAATCAGGGTTCCCCACTCGTTAGACGTTACATTAGTAGTATGCATTGACTTTAATCTGTTACAAGAGTTTACGTGACTGTTTCAATTTATGGAAGCGTATAACTGGCCTAGTCCACAGACAGTCATGCCACCTTTTCGATTAGTGGTTTCCAACCTTTTTCGGTTACTGTACAACCAACTGACATTTCACTGCTCGGACTGAGTACCCCTCATGTGCATTTTACCATTATGCCTATGGTCTCATGACCATATACACCCCCTGTGGATGGCTAAGTACCCCCAGGTTGTGAACCACTGCTTTAGATCATGCATCATTAGGATCTATATAACCCACTGAACATTCTCATGCAATGCTTTTGTTGTAGGTACACAAAGATTGGATATGCTGGAAACACAGAGCCACAGTTTATTGTTCCTTCATGTAAGTATTTCGGTATCGTACAGCAGCTGGTTCCCCAAACTCGGTGCACATTGTTTTTTGCCCTAGCATTAAACAGCTGATTCAAATAATCAACTAATCATCAAGCTTTGATAATTTGAATCACCTGTGTAGTGTTAGGGCAAAAACCACCCCCTGTGGTCCCAAGGACCGAGTTTGGGAAACACTGTCAGACAGTCTTCTAATGATAATGTACCATGTTCATTCATATGTAGTCCTTGATCATGAGAATCAGTTCCTTTCCATTACACGTGAGTCATTGGACTGTACTGAGGAGTTTTGTTAAGAGCCGCGACGCTCGGTCTGAACAGTAACACGCATCGCTTGCAGTAAGATTTTGGAAGCATAAGGACCTTATCTTTCATATCAGCGAGAAATAATATTTAAAAAAATAGGGTTAGCGTTCCCACACGACCATATGTCCATGTTACAGTGCTTATTTATGGAAAACGGACAGAATAAGTTCTAAATAGCTATCTGCGTCTCCAAACACCTGCATCCTTACGTTCAGTATGACAGCCTGGTATGGGAATCTGAGAGTGAGGAGAAAAAGCAAACTAACCAGAATAGTCAACACAGCCAGCAAAGTAATTTGTCGACCACAGGCACGTTTGAGCATTCTGTTCTGTAAGGCAACCAAAAGGAAGGCACTGGCTTTTGTTGGCGACCCCCCCCCCCCCCCCCCCCCCCCTACACCCTCAGTTCGAGAGGCTTCCCTCTGTCCGGCGCTTCAGAATGCCCATGGCCAAGAATCAAATCAAATTTTATTTGTCACATACACATGGTTAGCTTCTAGTTCTGACAATGCAGTAATAACCAACGAGTAATCTAACTTAACAATTCCACAACTACTACCGTATACACACAATTGTAAAGGGATAAAGAATATGTACATAAAGATATATGAATAAGTGATGGTACAGAACGGGCTAGGCAAGATGCAGTAGATGGTATCGAGTACAGTATATACGAGATGAGTGATGTAGGGTATGTAAACATAAAAGTGGCATAGTTTAAAGTGGCTAGTGATACATGTATTACATAAAGATGGCATTCAAACATTCATTCGTTCCTTGTGCTGTTGGAATACTAAATGCAAAGTAAATTGTATCGGTTTATGTACTTATCTATCTAGTGCAGTTGAGAAAGTGGTCGTTTGTGAGTGAATCTATTAATGTCCTCTATGTTAGTGTATGCAGCATGATGGACTGACTCGTTTAAATGTGTATGATGTGAGAATGTACAGTTGAAGTCGGAAGTTTACATACACCTTAGCCAAATACATTTAAACTCAGTTTTTCACAATTCCTGACATTTAATCCTAGTAAAAAATCCCTGTCATAGGTCAGTTAGGATCACCACTTTATTTTAAGAATATGAAATGTCAGAATAATAGTAGAGTGATGTATTTCAGCTTTTATTTCTTTCATCACATTCCCAGTGTGTCAGAAGTTTACATTCACTCAATTAGTATTTGGTAGCATTGCCTTTAAATTGTTTAACTTGGGTCAAACGTTTCGGGTAGACTTCGACAAGCTTCCCACAATAAGTTGGGTGAATTTTGGCCCATTCCTCCTGACAGAGCTGGTGTAACTGAGCCGGGTTTGTAGGCCTCCTTGCTTTTTCAGTTCTGCCAACAAATTTTCTATAGGGTTGAGGTCAGGGCTTTGTGATGGCCACAACAATACCTTGACTTTGTTGTCCTTAAGCCATTTTGCCACAACTTTGTAAGTATGCTTGGGGTCATTGTCCATTTGGAAGACCCATTTGCTTCCTGACTGATGTCGTGATATGTTTCTTCAATATATCCATATAATTTTCCTCCCTCATGATGCCATCTATTTTGTGAAGTGCACCAGTCCCTCCTGCAGCAAAGCACCCCCACAACATGATGCTGCCACCCCCGTGCTTCACGGTTGGGATGGTGTTCTTCGGCTTGCAAGCCTCCCCCTTTTTGCTCCAAACATAATAATGGTCATTATGGCCAAACAGTTCTATTATTGTTTCATCAGACCAGAGGACATTTCTCCAAAAAGTATGATCTTTGTCCCCATGTGCTGTTGCAAACCGTAGTCTGGCTTTTTTTTAATGGCGGTTTTGGAGCAGTGGCTTCTTCCTTGCTGAGCGGCCTTTCAGGTTATGTCGATATAGGACTTATTTTACTGTGGATATAGATACCTTTGTACCTGGTTCCTCCAGCATCTTCACAACGTCCTTTGCTGTTGTTCTGGGATTGATTTGCACTTTTCGCACCAATGTACGTTCATCTCTAGGAGACAGAATGTGTCTCATTCCTGAGCGGTATGATGGCTACGTGGTCCCATGGTGTTGATACTGCGTACTATTGTTTGTACAGATGAACGTGGTACCTTCAGGCCTTTGGAAATTGCTCCCAATGATGAACCACACTTGTGGAGGTCTACAATTTTATATCTGAGGTCTTGGCTGATTTTCCCATGATGTCAAGCAAAGAGGCACTGAGTTTGAAGGTAGGCTTTGAAATACATCCACAGGTACACCTCCAATAGGCTAATTGACATCATTTGAGTCTATCAGAAGCTTCTAATGACATAATTTTCTCGAATATTTCAAGCTGTTTAATGGCACAGTCAACTTAGTGTATGTAAACGTCTAAACCACTGGAATTGTGATACAGTGAAATAATCTGTCTGTAAACAATTGTTGGAAAAATGACTTGTGTCATGCACAAAGTAGATGTCAAACAAGGGCACTGCGTTCATCCACCTCTGGCCTGCTCGCCTCCCTACCTCTGAGGAAGTACAGTTCCCGCTCAGCCCAGTCAAAACTGTTCGCTGCTCTGGCACCCCAATGGTGGAACAAACTCCCTCACGACGCCAGGTCAGCGGAGTCAATCACCACCTTCCGGAGACACCTGAAACCCCACCTCTTTAAGGAATACCTAGGATAGGATAAAGTAATCCTTCTAACCCCCCCCCCCCTTAAAAGAGTTAGATGCACTATTGTAAAGTGGTTGTTCCACTGGATATCATAAGGTGAATGCACCAATTTGTAAGTCGCTCTGGATAAGAGCGTCTGCTAAATGACTTAAATGTAATGTAAATGTATGTCCCAACCGACTTGCCAAAACTATATTTTGTTAACAAGAAATTTGTGGAGTGGTTGAAAAACTAGCTTTAATAACTACAACCTACGTGTATGTAAACTTCCGACTTCAACTGTATGTGTATGTGATTATTTTAATGGAAGGTGATCCCAAAGAAAAATGTCCATCCTGGATGGACAAAGTTTTATTCTGTTCTAAACGGAAAGATGGATGCCACAAATGTGTTGTCACTGAAAATTACTGTCTGCTGCAACTGTGTTAATACGCATCTTGCATTTGTGAAATTATTTTGACGTGATATGAAAGTAGAGGGATTTAAGTTTTTAGAACCATACCGCAATTGAGATTCGATTCACGTTTAGATGGAGTATTTGTTTGTTTTGGCTTCCAGAGCCAATTTACCCTTTAAATAGAAAATCCTTGGTCTATTAGGAGTAACGTTAGGCTCCTTTAGTCCATTATTTGGCTAACTCATAAGGCGGACATACTGTATGGTCATTAGTTAAATGAATCTGCTGAAAGCATTTTGGTATCGGTCCTTCCTGTTTTTCTTATCTGATTGGAGTGCTCAAAGGAAGTAGGCGAGCACGCCTAATTGATCAAATGTAAAACCACAAAGTTTGAAGTTGGCTGCCTTCCTCTAGCATTGAGTCATCCAGTGGACGCTAAATGGCAATGCTAGCTTGTTAGAGGACCGTAGACTAGTTATTCAGTGACAAATCCAAACCATTTTTGGCTATTTTCAATAATCTTAGCCTATTCCACTTGTTTTCAGTATTTGAAAGCTGTACAGACACAGCTTGAAAGGAAGCTAGTCCAGCCTATATTCAGTGATATGGCTCCATAGCAGAAGTCCCCTTGTGCCCTTGCTGACTAGAATAACGGACAAGCTTGCCAAGACCACCTGACTGTGGACTTGAAGTAGCCAGTAGATGGATGACATGCGCACTTTTAGAAGCCTGGATGGATGACGAGTAGGCCTAAACATTTAGAGGCTACGAGGAAGTAGTTGAAGGAGCAATGTTCATCGTCCGACATTATAATAATATATAATGTATGCCATTTAGCAGACACTTTTATCAAAATTGACTTAGTCATCCGTGCATACATTTTATGTACGTGTGGGCCCTGGAAACCAAAGTGCTCTTCGTAAATCTCTCAACTTTGTCAATGAAGTCACATTATTCAGTTAGTTTAAGGCCCAATGCAGCTGTTTTTATATCAACATCAAATCATTTCTGGGTACAATTTATGTAGCTTACTGTAATAGTTTTCCATTAAAATGGTTAAAAAGAAACAAAAATGGCTTTTAAGTAAAATATTATAATTCTCAAGCAATAATTTTGCTAGGACTGTTTGGGAGTAGTATGAGTGGGGATGGAAATAATAGCTGTTATTGGCAAAGCGGTTTGGAACTCTCTTTTGTTATTGGTATTACTTATTTACCGTCTTGTGATGTCACCAGGCAAGCCAAAACTCCACCCATGTAAAACCTGCTGATTAGAAGGTCCTGTATCGAATGTATTTTCAAATCAAAAGAGAATGATTGGCTCTCCCAGAAGCTTAGCTGGTGCGTAAAACACGTAAATTCAGACAAAACAAAGGGGTGTAATTGTTGAAAATGGCATATGTGACATTGATATTAGTCAAACATTTATTCCAGTGATAAAATTGACTAAAAAGCACAGTAGGTTAAATTTGGTCATTAAGTCAGTATCGTCCAAAACAGGTTTTGTGAGATTTGTGTTCAAGAGTTCGTAATGACTTACTTAAGGGTTTGGTTTTGATTTCAACAATGCCCATTACCACGGATGGATATCCAGTCGTATGGCAGAACACAGACAGCGAGACAGACTTGCCCAGCAGCACAGAGGATCGGACTTTGTTTACATAAAACAACTCGTCACAAAAATGTTTTAATTGAGAAATACTGCACCAAACACCTTAGCTAGATGTAAAACTGCGCGACTAAAAGCTCCTCGGCAGAAACGTCAACAAAATGACAGATTTCTTGAGTTATTTTACGGTGAATTCCAAACCACTCCCTCGCCCCTACCAATTCGCTCAGAAAGCATTCCGTTGTCATTTGTTGCTGACAACAAGGGAGACTTTCAGAGTTGTATTTATTTATTTCACCTTTATTTAACCAGGTAGGCAAGTTGAGAACAAGTTCTCATTTACAATTGCGATCAATTGGGATCAATGAACCCATCAACTTTAGGACACACTCGTGACTTAAATGATGCAATTCATGTTCCACATTCAAATAATAAAACGAACATGAAATTCCAAATAACAATCCCCCCCTGCCGATTTTACAAGATATAAACCTCATTTAATTTGGGAGGTATTCCATTTGTTACATGTCAAGTTTTAAATCAGATGAAAACAATGCATGTGGCATGTAATTAGGCACGCCTCTCCATTCTTTTGTATGAAATTGCGCAAACTCCAAGCATATCGCTGCGTGTGGGATACCACTTCGCTCTGGAGCATGCAGCCTTGCTGGCTTGGTCAAAATGGCTATCAGAGGGTCTAAGTAAGCCCCTACACCCTCTAATTTTCACTCACTCAGCTTTGAGACACTTGTGTATGTGGCGAGGGACTCGTGAAAGCGCCAATGTAGGGACTATGGAAGGGGGGGTTGGGATTCAGCATTGGATACCCCGCTAATTATCAAAATCCAGAAAAGAGCTGTTCTACAATTCTACAACCACCTAAAAGGAAGTGATTCCCAAACCTTCCATAACAAAACTGTCACTTACAGAGAGATTAACCTAGAGAAGAGTCCCCTAAGCAAGCTGGTCCTGGGGCTCTGTTCACAAACACAAACAGACCCTACAGAGCCCCAGGACAGCAACACAATTGGACTCAACCAAATCATGAAAAAAATAATTACTTTATACATTGGAAGGAAATTACAAAAAAAACTTAGCAAACTGGAATGCTATTTGGCCCTAAACAGAGAGTACACAGTGGCAGAATACCTGACCACTGTGACTCACCCAAAATATAAGGAAAGCTTTGACTATGTAGAGACTCAGTGAGCATAGCCTTGCTATTGAGTGAGGCCACTGTACGCAGACCTGGCTCTCAAGAGAAGCCAGGCTATGTGCACTCTGCCCACGAAATGAGATGGAAACTGAGCTGCACTTCCTAACCTCCTGCCAAATGTATGACCATATTAGAAAACAAATTCCATTTTGATAAACTCCCATATCTATTGGGTGAAATACCACAGTGTGCCATCACAGCAGCAACATGTGTGACCTGTTGCCACAAGAAAAGGGCAACCACTGAAGAACAAACACCGTTGTAAATACAACCCATATTTATGTTTATTTATTTTCCCTTCTGTACTTTAATTATTTGCACATCGATGTAACACTGTACATAGCCATATTATGACATTTGAAATGTCTATATTCCTTTGACTTTTGTGCGTGTAATGTTCACTGTTCAGTTTTAATTGTTTAACTATTTCACATGCTTTGGCAATGTAAACATGTTTCCCATGCCAATAAAGCCCTTTGAATTGATTTGAATTTAATTTAATTCATTCTGACTATTTTGAGAAAGTGGTACTGGCTTTATTCCTACGGTGTCTCATGAGGGACAAACATAAGTAACCGCCACATCGAACCACACCCCCATGACTGAAATCTTGTTTTTTCGTAATGAGCAACGGAAAAACCCATGCAGAGTCAGTGCGTTCAGTATCTCTTTAATAAAAATGTGTCTATTTGTGTACTGATTTTACAAGACGAATCGAAGTAATAGGCCTGCCGCTCATTGAGTTTCCTCTCTTGTGTTTAGCATCAGCAGTCTGCTTTCCCTATGCTTGATTTAATCAGCTCACCTGTGTAACGTTGCCTATCAGCACCCTCAAGTCATGTTTCAATCAACAATGTCCTAACCATATGTAGGCTGGTACTAAGGATTAATGGCGTTGAATCTTCCTAAACTTCAGGTATTGCCATCAAGGAGTCGGCCAAGGTTGGAGACCAAGCCCAGCGCAGGATGACGAAGGGGGTGGACGACCTGGACTTTTACATCGGCGACGAGGCAATAGACAAACCAAATTATGCAACAAAGGTACATTGCATTTTCCAGTGATGGAGGTTTACTTAAAGGGGAAGTCTGCAGTTGCTACATACGTTTTTGGACTTTAATGATATTAGTTCTTGAAGAATATAACTTCAAAATGCCTCATGAGCTTAGTTCAACTGGCATATCCCATCAGAACCGAAAATATAACTCTTGTTTTACTCCAATGTTTGTAAACAAAACATGGTGAAAACTACGTCGTTGGATGGTCGGTCTTTGCAACCATATCTCTATCTATTCATTTTAGAGCGGTTCAATTTCTTCAGCCCCATTAGTCAGCTTTTTTCCCCCGAAACAACAATGTCTGGGAGTTCGCTTTGTCATTGCCCCTTTTTAAAGTTGAAATGTAAAGTCATGCTGAATGCCTGTTAGAACTGAGTATCCTAATGGAAAAAATAATTTTGGGTGTGGTTGTTCCCCTTGTAACAGTGGCCCATTCGTCATGGGATCGTGGATGACTGGGATCTCATGGAGAGGTTCATGGAACAGGTCATCTTCAAGTATCTGCGGGCAGAGCCCGAAGACCACTACTTCCTCTTGGTACGTTCATAACATGCACGTTAGTGTGGAAAGTATGCTATTTAGTAGCAGGAACCTATGGGATTTGTACTTTTCTTTTCCACAGACAGAGCCTCCTCTGAATACCCCTGAAAACCGAGAGTACACAGCAGAGATTATGTTTGAGTCCTTCAACGTTCCAGGTCTTTACATCGCTGTACAGGTAAATCCTCTCTATGTTCTTGGTTGGTTCTATATCATCTCTTCCCTGCACCTCTTCATGTTCAAGGGTCAAGTCAAACTTGATTTTGAGTGCATTATCACAACTCTCAACACACTTCACAGAGGAAATTAGGGTGTCCGTGAAACCCCTGGGTGGATCTCAATTCTGGGTCCCTTTTCAAAACAGGAGTAGGAGTGCTGATCGAGGTTCACTCCCCTGACTATATATATAATTGTATTGATTGTGATCTAAAAGTCTAAACTGATCCTAGATTTAGCACTCCTGATCTAAGACGCTTTGCGAATACGGGTTGTCGTCATTAGTGGAAAGTGACAAGGTCTGTGTTTTCCTCCTCAGGCGGTCCTGGCGCTGGCAGCCTCATGGACCTCCAGACAATTGGGCGAGAGGACCCTGACGGGGACGGTGATTGACAGCGGTGATGGGGTCACCCACGTCATCCCAGTGGTGGGTACATTCGTTCGATCATCATTCCATATAGTTTTTACTAGAACTGGGTCATGTTTAGTAGGTAGCAAACGTTTTGAAACAAAGTGAAGCGGGAAGGTACTTCCTGAACTTGTCCAACAAGAATACATTTTCTTAATCTGCTGCAAAAGTTTGGAACAGTGTGCCCTACTGAACACTACTCGGATGTATTCTAACTATATACTATTGCTAACACATACATGGTAACATTACATTCCTGTACGAGCGATAATAGATTGTGTTGTCAATCGGTGTTGTGTTTTCTTCCAGGCGGAAGGCTACGTCATCGGTAGCTGTATAAAGCACATCCCCATCGCTGGTCGAGACATCACCTACTTCACCCAGCAGCTGCTGAGAGAGCGGGAGGTGGGCATCCCACCAGAGCAGTCATTGGAAACAGCCAAAGCCATCAAGGTACCTGCACATTTATAACTTTTTGTTCCCTACACAAACCAAAGGAAGTATTACCTGTATTATTTGTGAGCATTTCTCAGGTTCAACAGCAGAGGTCAGTATTGCTGCATCATTGAATAGAGATGTACAGTCACAGATCATGACTCCTTGTTAACTCTTTGGCATCTACCCAGTCTCTTATGTACACTCGGTTATGACTTACAATTGATAAGGATTCCATATTGTGTTCCAGGAAAGGTTCAGTTACGTCTGCCCTGACCTGGTGAAAGAGTTCAACAAGTACGATGTGGACGGCTCAAAGTGGATCAAGCAGTACACGGGCATCAACTCCATCAGCAAGAAGGAGTTCACCATCGACGTGGGCTACGAGCGCTTCCTTGGCCCTGAGATCTTCTTCCACCCAGAGGTATGATCCCATTTTCAATATACACTGCTCAAAAAAATAAAGGGAACACTAAAATAACACATCCTAGATCTGAATGAATGAAATATTCTTATTAAATACTTTTTTCTTTACATAGTTGAATGTGCTGACAACAAAATCACACAAAAATTATCAATGGAAATCAAATTTATCAACCTATGGAGGTCTGGATTTGGAGTCACACTCAAAATGAAAGTGGAAAACCACACTACAGGCTGATCCAACTTTGATGTAATGTCCTTAAAACAAGTCAAAATGAGGCTCAGTAGTGTGTGTGGCCTCCACGTGCCTGTATGACCTCCCTACAACACCTGGGCATGCTCCTGATGAGGTGGGGGATGGTCTCCTGAGGGATCTCCTCCCAGACCTGGACTAAAGCATCCGCCAACTCCTGGACAGTCTGTGGTGCAACGTGGCGTTGGTGGATGGAGCGAGACATGATGTCCCAGATGTGCTCAATTGGATTCAGGTCTGGGGAACGGGCGGGTCAGTCCATAGCATCAATGCCTTCCTCTTGCAGGAACTGCTGACACTCCAGCCACATGAGGTCTAGCATTGTCTTGCATTAGGAGGAACCCAGGGCCAACCGCACCAGCATATGGTCTCACAAGGGCTCTGAGGATCTCATCTCGGTACCTAATGGCAGTCTGGCTACCTCTGGCGAGCACTTGGAGGGCTGTGCGGCCCCCCAAAGAAATGCCACCCCACACCATGACTGACCCACCGCCAAACCGGTCATGCTGGAGGATGTTGCAGGCAGCAGAACGTTCTCCACGGCGTCTCCAGACTCTGTCACGTCTGTCACATGTGCTCAGTGTGAACCTGCTTTCATCTGTGAAGAGCACAGGGCACCAGTGGCGAATTTGCCAATCTTAGTGTTCTCTGGCAAATGCCAAACGTCCTGCACGGTGTTGGGCTGTAAGCACAACCCCCACCTGTGGACGTCGGGCCCTCATACCACCCTCATGGAGTCTGTTTCTGACCGTTTGAGCAGACACATGCACATTTGTGGCCTGCTGGAGGTCATTTTGCAGGCCTCTGGCAGTGCTCCTCCTGCTCCTCCTTGCACAAAGGCGGAGGTAGCAGTCCTGCTGCTGGATTGTTGCCCTCCTACGGCCTCCTCCACGTCTCCTGATGTACTGGCCTGTCTCCTGGTAGCGCCTCCATGCTCTGGACACTACGCTGACAGACACAGCAAACCTTCTTGCCACAGCTCGCATTGATGTGCCATCCTGGATGAGCTGCACTACCTGAGCCACTTGTGTGGGTTGTAGACTCCGTCTCATGCTACCACTAGAGTGAAAGCACCGCCAGCATTCAAAAGTGACCAAAACATCAGCCAGGAAGCATAGGAACTGAGAAGTGGTCTGTGGTCACCACCTGCAGAACCACTCCTTTATTGGGGGTGTCTTGCTAATTGCCTATAATTTCCACCTGTTGTCTATTCCATTTGCACAACAGCATGTGAAATTTATTGTCAATCAGTGTTGCTTCCTAAGTGGACAGTTTGATTTCACAGAAGTGTGATTGACTTGGAGTTACATTGTGTTGTTTAAGTGTTCCCTTTATTTTTTTGAGCAGTGTATATTGTTGTGCTTGTGTTATGTAATGTATTGTATCTAGTGCTGAGCGATTAGTGCTTTTTGGTTCGATTTATTAAAACATCACAGATTTCGGTTTTAATATAATTTTTTTGAAAACATGAAATGCGTTGTGCATTATGTGGGTCGAATACTGTAACAGCACAGAATAAAACAATTAACAATTAATAAAAGTCTCATGATGGTAGTGACTGCCCGTCACTGCTTATCACTTATAAACATTTATTTAGTGTCTTTACTTTAATAAAATATTTCAGTTGTTGTGTATATTACATTTGTTTTATTTGATGACTTTATTATTTCATTCCAAGTCATCTCATGTCTATAGAGCTGCTGTCTGACAAAATCACAATTTTGTAGTTCTTCAAATTGAATAAGGCATACTTTTATGACTGCTGAATACCGACTGTCAAACATTTAGATCATGTATATTCAGGTAGAGATACACTATATATACAAAGGTATGTGGACCCCTTCAAATTAGTGGGTTCGGCTATTTCAGCCACACCCGTTGCTGAGGTGTATAAAATTGAGCGCGCAGCCATGCAATCTCCATAGACAAACATTGGCAGTAGAATGGCCTTACTGCAGAGGTCAGGGACTTTCAACGTGGCACCCTCATAGGATGCCACCTTTTCAACAAGTCAGTTTGTCAAATTTCTGCCCTGCTAGATCTGTGCCGGTCAACTGTAAGTGCTGTTATTGAGAAGTGGAAACACCTAAGAGCAACAACGGCTCAGCCGCGAAGTGGTAGGCCACACAAGCTCACAGACTGGGACCGCCAAGTGCTGAAGCGTATAGCGCGTAAAAATCATCTGTCCTCGGTTGCAACACTCACTACCGAGTTCCAAACTGCCTCTGGAAGCAACGTCAGCACAAGAACTGTCGGGGGCTTCATGAAATGGTTTTTGATGGCCGAGCAGCCGCACACAAGCTTAAGATCACCATGCGCAATGCCAAGCATCGGCTGGAGTAGTGTCTAGCTCGCCGCCCTTGGACTCTGGAGCAGTGGAAATGTGGTCTCTGGAGTGATGAATCAGGCTTCACTATCTGGCAGTCCGACAGACGAATCTGTGTTTGGCAGATGCCAGGAGAACGCTACGTGCCCGAATGCAAAGGTCTGGGGCTGTTGTTCATGGTTCGGGCTAGGCCCCATAGGTCCAGTGAAGGGAAATCGTAACGCTACAGCATACAATGACATTCTAGACGATTCTGTGTTTCCAACTTTGTGGCAACAGTTTGGGGAAGGCCCTTTCCTGTTTCAGCATGACAATAGCCCTGTGCACAAAGCGAGGTGCATACATAAATGGTTTTTCGAAATCGGTGTGGAATAACTTGACTGGCCTGCACAGAGCCCTGACCACAACCCCATCGAACACCTTTGGGATTAATTGCAACGGCAACTACGAGCCAGGCCTAATCACCCAACATTAGTGCCCGACCTCACTAACGCTCTTGTGGTTGAATGGAAGCAAGACCCTGCAGCAATTTTCCAACATCTAGTGGAAAGCCTTACAGAGTGGAGACTGTTATAGCAGCAAAGGGGGGACCAATTCCATATTAATGCCTATGATTTTGGAATGAGATGTTCGACGGGCAGGTGTCATATGATGTACCTCGCAAAGTAACAGCTGCTCTCTGTCACATCATGACCACTCTTTCTTCTCTGTTCAGTAGCAGGCATAAAAGAAAGACTGGACAAGTAGATGCACAATGGATTATGGTCATTGTAGTTAATTACCACTTTTTTATGCACTAAACTATGTAGAATATTGGCCTGTTGGAAACTACAACTACATTGGACAGTTCAGGCTGGATCTGCATTATCTCTAGAGAAACTGTGAGTGGCATTGAGCTCACAGGGAAAAAACTGAACGAATTCAAATAATTGAGCTGACATTTCTGTTAATCACTCAGCTCTAACTGTATCATAATAACATTGGTTGTACTGTATGTGTTTTCTCCTCCCCCAGTTTGCCAACCCTGACTTCACCCAACCCATCTCCGAGGTTGTTGACGAGGTCATTCAGAACTGCCCTATTGACGTCAGACGTCCCCTCTACAAGGTACGTCTGGGGAGTTCAAGTTTTGTTTTATTTCATTCACATGACAGGCGACAAGAACATTGTGTTTGACAATAGAAAAGCAGTCCTCATGATGTACTGAAACGATAAACTTCTGCCAGATACTGAGACTTGTCTCCATCCAGAAGTTATGAGATTTAAGTAGGAGGATGAAATGTGTTTTACTTTCTAAATGATCTATTCAGGAGTATGTCGAGGTTCCAAGTGTCTATTTACCTTGTCTGTTGCTATGCAGAACATCGTGCTCTCTGGAGGCTCCACTATGTTCAGAGATTTTGGCCGACGTCTGCAGAGGGACCTGAAAAGGACAGTGGATGGCAGACTGAAACTCAGTGAGGAACTGAGCGGTGGCAAGCTGAAGGTGAGAACCGATTTACATTTGACCTAGTCAGCTGATGTACTCTATAGGAATGCTACAGCTTTATGGGTGTTGTGGCTCCTAAAATGTTCAAAATGATGTCATATTTTGCATTTCAAGCATAATCATAGGTGTTATTGGCTCAATAATAACATGTTTCATGTTTTCTTGCCAGCCCAAACCCATCGACGTGCAAGTTATCACTCACCACATGCAGAGATATGCTGTTTGGTTCGGCGGGTCTATGTTGGCATCAACTGTGAGTTCTAGAACTTAGTAACATGAGTTAACAGACAAAGATCCCTCTATCAGAGAGATCTATATATATTCTACTGATGTAAAAGCTGAAGACACACTTGGAGGCTTTGTTAGCCTTGGTTAGAATATATAATAGGAAACTTGAAAGGAAAAGTGTACACCAACAAATAATAACGGTCATTCTACTCTTTCCTCAGCCGGAGTTTTACCAAGTGTGCCACACCAAAAAAGACTATGAGGAGATCGGACCGAGCATCTGCCGCCATAACCCTGTCTTCGGGGTCATGTCTTAAAAAGGACTTCCCTCGGTTATCACTGGAGCTTGCAGTTGGAGCAGAATGGAGTGGACGGACAGAGGCACAGTTGCATTACTGCACTACGGTCGCTGCATAATCCAGCCTATTTCCAGGGCTACGGTTAAAGACAAAATACAGGAAGAGAATGACATAGAAATAGAATGACTAGATTCTATTCCTATGGAGAGTGACTCATTCATCAACTGCATCAACCAATCATCAACCAACTATCAGGCTGACAAACGGGGGGTGAATATCTATGTAAAAGAGAAGGAAATGGTGTCTTAAAGTCAAAAGAATTTTCAGAGCAATTGTGTGGACACAAAATAATGTGCAAGATAATAAAGTCAACTCATGTATGGTTAAGTATGTGCCCGACGTATGTTATTATTATGGTATCCACACGTACAGCAATTAAGTACAGTTGGATTATATTTAGTCAATAGCTCTTTTTTTCAGATGCACTTCTCTGAGTGTTCAAGGGTAGAGCTTGTTGATATTTCATATTATTGAGTTATATATATATATACAGTCGTGGCCAAAAGTTTTGAGAATGACACAAGTATTAATTTTCACAAAGTCTACTGCCTCAGTTTGTATGATGGCAATTTGCATATACTCCAGAATGTTATGAAGAGTGATCAGATGAATTGTAATTAATTGCAAAGTCCCTCTTTGCCATGCAAATGAACTGAATCCCCCAAAAACATTTCCACTGCATTTCAGCCCCGCCACAAAAGGACCAGCCGACATCATGTCAGTGATTCTCTCGTTAACACAGGTGTGAGTTGACGAGGACAAGGCTGGAGATCACTCTGTCATGCTGATTGAGTTCAAATAACAGACTGGAAGCTTCAAAAGGAGGGTGGTGCTTGGAATCATTGTTCTTCCTCTGTCAACCATGGTTACCTGCAAGGAAACACGTGCCGTCATCATTGCTTTGCACAAAAAGGGCTTCACAGGCAAGGATATTGCTGCCAGTAAGTGCACCTAAATCAACCATTTATCGGATCATCAAGAACTTCAAGGAGAGCGCTTCAATTGTAGTGAAGAAGGCTTCAGGGCACCCAAGAAAGTCCAGCAAGCCGCCAGGACCGTCTCCTAAAGTTGATTCAGCTGCGGGATCGGAGCACCACCAGTACAGAGCTTGCTCAGGAATGGCAGCAGTCATGTGTGAGTGCATCTGCACGCACAGTGAGGCGAAGACTTTTGGAGGATGGCCTGGTGTCAAGAAGGGCAGCAAAGAAGCCACTTCTCTCCAGGAAAAACATCAGGGACAGACTGATATTCTGCAAAAGGTACAGGGATTGGACTGCTGAGGACTGGGGTAAAGTCATTTTCTCTGAATCCCCTTTCCGATTGTTTGGGGCATCTGGAAAAAAGCTTGTCCGGAGAAGACAAGGTGAGCGCTACCATCAGTCCTGTGTCATGCCAACAGTAAAGCATCCTGAGACCATTCATGTGTGGGGTTGCTTCTCAGCCAAGGAAGTGGGCTCACTCACAATTTTGCCTAAGAACACAGCCATGAATAAAGAAGGGTACCAACACATCCACCGAGAGCAACTTCTCCCAACCATCCAGGAACAGTTTGGTGACGAACAATGCATTTTCCAGCATGATGGAGCACCTTGCCATAAGGCAAAAGTGATAACTAAGTGGCTCAGGGAACAAATCATCGATATTTTGGGTCCATGGCCAGGAAACTCCCCAGACCTTAATCCCATTGAGAACTTGTGGTCAAACCTCAAGAGGCGGGTGCACAAACAAAAACCCACAAATTCTGACAAACTCCAAGCATTGATTACGCAAGAATGGGCTGCCATCAGTCAGGATGTGGCCCATAAGCTAATTGACAGCATGCCAGGGCGGATTGCAGAGGTCTTGAAAAAGAAGGGGCAACACTGCAAATATTGACTCTTTGCATCAACTTCATGTAATTGTCAATAAAAGCCTTTGACACTTATGAAATGCTTGTAATTATACATCAGTATTCCATAGTAACATCTGACAAAAATATCTAAAGACACTGAGGCAGCAGACTTTGTGAAAATGTATATATGTGTCATTCTCAACTTTTTGCCACGACTGTGCATGTGTACACACTACCGTTCAAAAGTTTGGGGTCACTTAGAAATGTTCTTGTTTTGAAAGAAAAGCACGTTTTTTTTTGTGCATTAAAATAACATCAAATTGATCATAAATACAGTGTAGACATTGTTAATGTTGTAAATGGCTATTGTAGCTGGAAACAGCAGATTTTGAATGGAATATCTACATAGGCATACAGAGGCCCATTATCAGCATCCATCACTCCTGTGTTTCAATGGCACGTTGTGTTAGCTAATCCAAGTTTATCATAAAAGGCTAATTGATCATTTAGAAAACCCTTTTGTAATTATGTTAGCACAGCTGAAAACTGTTGTTCTGATTAAAGAAGCAATAAAACTGGCCTTAGACTAGTTGAGTATCTGGAGCATCAGCATTTGTGGGTTCGATTACAGGTTTAAAATGGCCAGAAACAAATAACTTTCTTCTGAAACTCGCCAGTCTATTCTTGTTCTGAGAAATTAAGGCTATTCCATGCAAGAATTGCTAAGAAACTGAAGATCTTGTACAACGCTGTGTACTACTCCCTTCACAGAACAGCGTAAACTGGCTCTAACCAGAATAGAAAGAGTGGGAGGCCCCGGTGCACAACTGAGCAAGAGGACAAGTACACTAGAGTGTCTAGTTTGAGAAACAGACGCCTCACTAGTCCTCAACTGGCAGCTTCATTAAATAGTACCCGCAAAACACCAGTCTCAACATCAACAGTGAAGAGGCGACTCCGGGATGCTAGCCTTCTAGGCAGAGTTCCTCTGTCCAGTGTCTGTGTTCTTTTGCCCATCTTAATCTTTTTATTGGCCAGTCTGAGATATGGCTTTTTTTTTTGCAACCCCCATCTCGGTGTCTCCTCTTCACTGTTGACATTGAGACTGGTGTTTGTTTCTCAAACTAGACGCTCTAATGTACTTGTCCTCTTGCTCAGCTGTGCACCGGGGCCTCCCACTCTTTCTATTCTGGTTAGAGCCAGTTTGCGCTGTTCTGTGAAGGGTGAAAGATGTTTCTTTAATCAGAACAACAATTTTCAGCTGTATTAACATAATTGCAAAAGGGTTTTCTAATGATCAATTAGCCTTTTTAAAATTATAAACTTGGATTAACTGACACAACGTGCCATTGGAACACAGGAGTGATGGTTGCTGATAATGGGCCTATGTAGATATTCCATTCAAAGTCAGCCGTTTCCAGCTACGATAGTCATTTACAACATTCACAATGTCTACACTCTATTTCTGATCAATTTGATGCTTTTTTAATGGACAAAAAAATTGCTTTTCTTTCAAAAACAAGGACATTTCTACGTGACCCCAAACTTGTGAACGTGTGTGTGTGTATATATATGAATCCTTTTTTGGGGGCCTGAACCCATAACTACCCATGTAATATTGACAGTAGTTTTATTCTCTCAAACTAATACATTGTCTTACCATCCACAGTTTTTTTGTTTTGTTGTGTGGTCGCTTCGTGGATTGGTTTGAAATAATCCATGAATCCCTGAATCATACAATATCTTTACAAAATAAGTTACATTTATTATCCGTTAAATTGAAATGACTGTTAGACCATCATTGCTGTCGAGGGTCTCGTGTATTTGACCATGTACCAAATCTGTGGATTTCAATGCCTACCCACATTCCAATAAAGGCAGACAGATATTTCTATAAATGTGTCTCGATGGTTATGACCTGAAAGGACTATTTTAATGGTACAGTAAGTGTATTAAGTCTAGAAAGTGCTTTCGCTACGTTACTTTCAAACCAAGGTGAATGAACAATGCAGTTAACATGAAGAGTAAATGATATTCAGCAATCTTAGTAGGACAATGGAATATTTCTTCAGAATCCCCCCCCCCCCCCCCCAACATATTTCAGGGAGTGTCTTCATCAGGAATTAACATAAAATAGACATGAGTTGTATATACCAAAGATGGTGGATAGAGATGTTTAATATGGCTGTTTACCATTTAAAACCAAGGTTCCTGTCTGTAGGTGGTTGTTTCCTCTCGTGTGAGCATGCTTTCCCGCATGAGCTCACGGTTCCTCCACATAGGTCGTGTTCCCCTGCTCAGACATTGCATGCATCAACCAATGGTTGTGTGCCGCTCATAGACTGTGTCATCGACTAACAGATTGGGATAACATATGTGTTTAGCTCTTAGCTGATACTTAAATTAACTATCCAGTTGTTTTTAGATCTAGTATGTGTCAGCAACGCCTGGGCAGAGGAATGCCCAATCTCTGGCTTGCTCATGCAAGAGCGGGAACTCCCACTTACACAGGCAGGACTTTTTTCAATGGAAAACTGCCCAATAACATTTAAATAACTGCAATGTTACTGTCTGATCACCGCATTTCAAAAAGAGGGCTCTCAATTTTAACCAATCGCCGCACTTTTACAGCCGAAAATGGTTCAATCAAGCCATACTTTTCCCTCACCAGTGCATTTTCGTGACACATTGGACAGGAATCACTGCAAAATGTCAGAATTGCCTGAGCAAATCAATCATTTTTGCCCGCAACTATCAAAAAAAGCACCAATAATGCTGCATTCATAACCAACTGGATATGGTAATTAGCCGTAAATACCGGTTGGATGCATTCACATGCTTGAACTAGTTGAGAAACGTTGATTGGCTAATGGCCAACCAGCTGTGTTAACCATAAACTAAAAGTACAGCTACACCCCTTATAAGATTTTTTTTTTTTTATAAATAAATAAAAAAGTACAGCTACAGTGTCGTGCTTGTAAAGAAATTGTAGTGTTCAAAAACCATAATAATAGATTCCTTTTTATAAATAATGTTTTGTTGTTACATTTAACTGCTGAAAATGCTGTTATCGAGGTCATTTTCTCAGTAGTTGACGTCTGAGTTCAGCATGTGGGAGAAGTTGGTGTTCAGGAATGATGGTGGTTTCAAGACAACTGGAAACTACCCCCCCAAAAATATGGTCAAATCATGACATCAGTGATCTTCCGGTTTTAGAGTCAGAGCTCTAGCAAGATGCCCGAGTGTCCGGCTTGGAATTTCCCGAGTTGACCACTCAAGATAAAGGAGCTGGAATTCCGTTGATGACTGCTCAAAACTATTTTTCCCAGTCGGAGCTAATTTTTTCCCCAAGTTCCCAGTTGTCTTGAACACACTGAAGTCGGTAGTCAGAGGTTTCCGAGTTCCAAGATCCGAGTAGCCAGTTGTTTTGAACGCGGCATCATAGATGTGTTTCCCACTTGTAATTACGAATTGGAGGGGTGTTCAAGTGGATTCTTCCCAGTCGTATGTGGTAATACCACCTTCACACTTGGTTTAGACCGCAGCATAAGTAAAAAAAAAAAAAAACTTTACCATTGAGTCAATTTTAAGCTTGTCTTAGAATGATGGTTGATTTGCCTAGGTGGGAGTCATGGGTAAATGCAATTCAACATGGCTCCCGGAACATGAGTATGTCAACATAAATGGACGGACGGACAGGTCTCTTCTTTTCTGAAACATGGTTCTCGGACAATGGCTATCCAACTCGATTGATTCTCCATTCACCAGATGGACTGGACAGTGGAGTCAGGGACATCTAGGGGGGGAGACATGAACACCAACTGGTATGCTAACTCCAGCGCGGTGGAAGTGTTGACCCACTGTTCACCTGTCTTGGAATACCTGATGGCCAAATGCCGACCCTTTTACCTCCCGAGGGAGATTTCAGCTGTCATCGTGACTGTTGTATACATTCCACCTCAGTACAAGACAAATAACAAGCTGGCACTTAACGAGCTGTACAAGGCTATAAACAAGCAAGAAACCCTACATCCAGAGGCTGCTTTTCTGGTTGCCGGCGATTTTAATTCTGCGTCACTAATACACGGGATGCCCAACTTCCCTCAATACGTCTCCAATGCCACTACGGGCGATAAAGTCCTACCTCTGTTATTCTACCCACAAGTCAGCATACAAGGCCTTCCCTCGTCCGCCTTTTGGCAAATGAGATCATGACTCTATACTTCTGTTTACAAGCAGAACTCAAACAGGAAGTACTGTGACTCGCTCTGTTGAAAATGGTCACCAGAATCAGAGATTATGCTACAGGACTGCTTTGCTAGCACTGATTTGAATATGTTTTGAGACTCCACTAACCGACTCTGTCACCGGCATCATTAGAAAATATATCGGCGATGTTGTCCCCATGGTGAGGGTTCGCCTCTTCCCCAATTAAAAGCCCTGGAGTAACACAGAGGTTGGCGCTAAACTAAAGGACAGTGATACTGCACACAGAGCTATCGTAGACAACTCTGAGGCCATGGCAGAGGACGGGAATAAGTACAAGAAGTCCCGCTATGACCTCCGCGGAGTCATCAAATGAGCAAAAGGGCAATATAGGAATAAGGTGTAATCATACTACCCAGGCTCCGACGCCCGCCACGTATGGCAGGGACTACAGTCCATTACGGATGACAAAGGAAGACCCAACCGTGATCTGCCCAACGATGCCTCTTTACCAGACAAACTCCATGTTTTTTATGCATGTTTTGACAGCAACAACATCGTGCCAGGTGTGAGGGCCCTCACCGACCGTGTGGATTGGGTGATCTTGCTATCTGAGGCCGACGTGAGAAAAGTCTTTAATCAGGTCAACACCCGCGGGGCCCGACAGTATTCCAGGGTGCATTCTCGGAGCATGCGCAGAATAGCTGGCAGGCATATTCACGGTCATTTTCAACCTCTCCTTGTCCCAGTCTGTAATCCCCACATGTTTTAAGATGAACACCATTATTCCTGTCCCCAAGAACTCTAAGGCTTCATGCCACAAGGACTACCACCCTGTAGCACTCACTTCTGTAATCATGAAGTGCTTTGAGAGGCTGGTTATGGCACAGATTAACTCCACCATCCCAGACACCCTAGACCCACTCCAATTTGCATACCGCCCCCAACAGATCCATAAATGATGCAATCTCAATTGCACTCCACACTGCCCTCACCCACCTAGATAAGAGGAATACCTACAGTGCATTCGGGAAGTATTCAGACCCCTTGACTTTTTCAATATTTTGTTATTTTACAGCCGTATTCTAAAATGGATTAAATTTATTTTTTCTCATCAAACTACACACAATTTTCTTGGATTGTCTTATTTACAAGAATATTGACCACAATAATGACCATTTTCCCATTCACTATAATGGGGATCCTTTTTTCTTTTAACAATGCCTGCAGTAGCTCGGTTGGCCTTGAACTTCTGTGGATTCAATGAGAACCGGCAGTCGTTCTCCCCTGCATTCACCTGATGATAAGACAAGACGTGATTAGATCTTTTTTTGCTAACAGACGATGGGGTCTCTGGGTTGCCGGTTTGCCTGGGTGGGGGTCCCTGGGCAAGACAAGTTTGAAAACCCCTGCTCTATGGCACAGTGGAGAGGCAGGCAGCAAGGTTTAGACAAACTTTTGCAAATCAAATGCTAGGCTAGTAGCATGGGGAAATAATATCTAGATGCTTTTTTCCAGGGGAGATTAAGTTCATGAATTGTCTAGCTGGGCTGTGGAACAGTAGACGCACATTGATAATTCAAATGGAACTGGTAACAGGCATTACCCGGGATTGTTAACAGGCATTACCCGGAGAAAGGGTGGCAGGTAGCCTAGAAGTTAATAGCATTTGGCCAGTAACAAAAATGTCACTGGTTCGAATCCCTGAGCTGTCTAGGTAAAAACATCTATCGATGTGCCCGTGAGCAAGGCAATTAACCTTAATTTATCCTGTAAATCGCTTTGGATAAGAGCATCTGCTAAATAATGTAATTGTTGTGAATAACTCCCTGCTATCAACCAATCAGGATCCAAACAACCTGTTTTATAAAAAAGCAATAAGACCCTCGAACCGGGTAATTATCGTGAATAACACCCTCCTAAGGGCTGTCACACGATAATCCCTGGGTTCTCATGCCTTATTGCTTAAATATGACACAATGAGTGCGTGTTATGTCAGTGTATCCAAATTACGCCAAGGACATTGGCCACATGAACTAATTGTAACTGATGCTTGTGTTTTATTACTGGTCCTGGGTTTAGCCGAGGACACCAGAATGGATGATGCCACTCCCCAAGCATGACTGACACATCTGACTACCATGATTTAACATACCTTTAGGTTTCAAAGTTTCTTTACTTTGTTAGCATGCACTGGTAAAGTTATCATTTTGGTATTAATGTGATTTATCAAAAAGTATCTTATTCCCTTTTGGAGGAATAGATTGTACTAATATTGCCAATGTCAAATGTTTAGGTCTTCAAGTAATGGTGAACTGAGGAGGACTCAAATCCACATAGGGCCTGGGTTATATTTATTTATGCTGGAATGAAGAAGTTTTGCGCTCGTTAGATGTTGGGTGAAGATGGTAGGCGGCACATGGCTCATTTAACAGTTCTTCATAACATTAGTATGGCTCAGGCAGGTGAACAATTGCTTTGTGTTTCGCTTGTTCCGAAGTGGCATCGTGAAATTTCGCACCTTGCAATTGCCAACTGAAGACTAAGTAAGTGGTAAGTGCGTTTTTAACTCATAAAAAAAAAACGATTTGAATTCTGTGCTGTCATTAAAGGTTCCACAAAGCTAAATTAGATGTGTATTTAACATTTTCCCCTTCAAAGGCCCATGACCAGACGTCTGACATAATTCCCGATGCCAGGTCACTGAAAGATCAGACCACCATCAGACTGTCCGGCATGTCCTGAAGTCATCAGGTGAGAAACACAACTTGACCTGTTGGTTAAATGTTTGGAGACATATTTTCTTTTGAACATTACTGAAGGGTTCATTGGTCTTTGTTTTAATACTGTATCGTGATCTGTGACAAAGTTAATCAATGTATTTAACATGACTGTCTTGAGTGAATTATATATACAGGTTTTATTTGAATAGTACACATTTGGAGCTAAAAGCTGAATTGCAGCATACAGTAAATACTGCAGGCCTTACATGCAACTGATTAAACAAAATAGAAGGTACATGATCCTATATTAATCTGAAAGCAGACTGAAATGTATTTATCAAACACCTACTGACATTCTGTGTACTTTGTAATTTCAACTGAAATGTATAATTCAAATCACAAAACCTGTGAAGAATTTATGCCACTAATTTGTCTTAGTTACCAGTCCTTTCCAATTGTATGGACGTGTGATTTCCCACCCACCCACACAGACACTCATATCTTCCTGAGCAGCCTTCTAAAGCAAAAAGGGTGTAGTGTGTATGCCTCTATACATCGAAAAAGCGTATTTTCCCTGTGATAGATGCATGCAAAATGTATTTCCTGAAACTTTTTCATGTAATGTAAACTCCCATAGTGTATTTGTCAAAAACTCTGCCTTCTCAAATATTACTATAACCGTACCATGTCTTCGAAGATTTAGGTGCTGGGATTTAGAGTGTTAGACTGCTATGAGTAGCCCTTTACTGAATTCAATGACCAAAAAGCGCACTCTTTGGCCTCATGGGTGGAATGCTATTCATATATTTCATAATTTCATAACTAATAAGGATTATAAATAAAAATAAAACAACAAAAATCCAGTGTTCCTATGTCAAACAGTTTTGTTATATTTCAGTCTTCTGTGATGTATATAAAGTGTAATATTCATAGCTGCAAGAAGTAGTTTGGGGGGAGGGGGGGGGGGGGGGGGGGTTTGAGACAGGTTATATCGGTCTGCTAATACAGGACTAGTAAAGGCCCAGTGCATGCTGACTACAGGAATGTCCACTAGAGCTGTTGCCAGACAATTTTATATAAATTTCTCTACCATAAGCCGCCTCCAACATTGTTTTAGAAAAGTTTGCAATACGTCCAACCAGCCTCACAACTGCAGACCAAGTGTATGGCATTGTGTGGGCAAGCGGTTTGATGATGTCAACGTTGTGAACAGAGTGCCCCATGGTGGCAGTGGGGTTATGGTATGGGCAGGCAGAACCTACGGACAATGAACGCAATTGCATTTTATCGATGGTAATTTGAATGCACAAAAAAAGCGTGATGAGGCCCATTGTGAGGCAATTTATTTTAAAGGTATTTGTGATCAACAGATGCATATCTGTATTGCCAGTCATGTGAAATCCATAGATTATGGCCTAATGAATTAATTTCAATTGACTGATTTCCTCATATGAACTGTAACTCAGTAAAATCACTGAAATGGTTGCAAGTTCAGTATATATTATTTATTCAGATTTTTCAGCACCCCTACTTCCCTTGGCTATGGTAATATTTGGATGCAAACTCAAAATTGAATACATTTCAACTCTATATATGACATGGTACATGTGTCTTTTTTTAAGCCCATAACCTTGTGTGTGAGTTGTATACTTTTGTTTCAAAGCAGATTTGTTTAAGACTACCAAGAATCACTGTGTGACCCTGATTTAGCTTACTGACCACTTTAAAAGGCATTTAGATGTACATTTAGCTGAGGTCAGCTGTGCACCTACTCTGTCTATTGTATGCTTGGTAAGAGCGAGGGTAGTACTGCTTCATGTGAGGTATTAGAGTTAAAAGATGTCAGCAAGGGTCAGTCATAATGGTCCCTTTGTGTCTTGGATGATGTTAGTAGTAGTTTGACATGAGCTATTACCATAGTTTGATTCTTAATACATTTTTGCCCTACACATAATACACGTTTATGAAAACAGTGTCAGGTGTGCTGTTTGGGGTTAGCAGATGAAGAACACAAATGCTAGCTAGCTACTCAGCTTGCAAATCAGAGTTGAAATGAGGTAACTGTATCTAGCTAATATTAGCTGGCAAGGATTTTAGCTAGTCAGTTTGTATGCATTATAGACCTTTATCTTTTTGGGGAAATGTCTGTGTCTCCATCATTCTGAGGTATGATGTCAAGGTATATTTGATGTTACAATCTTGCTTGCGTTGTGCTACATTATATATACACAAAGGTATGAGGACACCCCTTCAAATTAGTGGATTCGGCTATTTCAGCCACACTCGTTGCTGACAGGTGTATAAAATCGAGGACACAGCCATGCAATCTCCATCCGAAAACATTGGCAGTAGAATAGTCTTACTGAAAAGCACAGTGACTTACAATGTGGCATCGTCATAGGATGCCACCTTTCCAACAAGTCAGTTCGTCAAATGTCTGCCCTGCTAGAGCTGTGCCAGTCAACTGTAAGTGCTGTTATTGAGAAGTGGAAACATCTAAGAGCAACATCGGCTCAGCCGCGAAGTGGTAGGCCACACAAGCTCACAGAACGGGACCGCTCACGTAAAAATCGTCTGTCCTTGGTTGCAACACTTACTACCGAGTTCCAAACTGCCTCTGGAAGCAACTTCAGCACAAAAACTGTTCGGCGGTAGCTTCTTGAAATGGGTTTCCATGGCCGAGCAAGCCTAAGACCACCCTGCGCAATGCCAAGCGTTCTCTGGAGTAATGAATCACGTTTCACCATCTGGCAGTCCGACGGATGAATTTGGATTTGGCGGACGCCAGGAGAACGCTACCCGCCAGAATGCACTGTGCCAACTGTAAAGTTTTGGGGAGGAGGAATAATGGTCTGGGGCTGTTTTTTTTAACGGTTTGGGCTAGTTCCAGTGAAGGGAAATCGTAACGCTACAGCAAACAATGACATTCTAGACAATTCTGTGCTTCCAACTTTGTGCTAACAGTTTGGGAAAGGCCCTTTCCTGTTTCAGCAGCATGACAATGCCCCCGTGCACAAAGCGAGGTCCATACAGAAATGGTTTGTTGAGATCAGTGTGGAAGAACTTGACTGGCCTGCACAGAGCCCTGACCTCAACCCCATCGAACCCCTTTGGGATGAATTGGAACGCAGACTGCGAGCCAGGCCTAATCGCCCAACATCAGTGCCCAACCTCACCAATGCTCTTGTGGCTGAATGGAAGCAAGTCCCTGCAGCAATGTTTCAACATCTAGTGGAAAGCCTTCCAATAGGAGTTGAGGCTGTTATAAAAGCAAACGGGGACCAACTCCATATTAATGGCTATGGTTTTGAAAGGAGATGTTCGACGAGCAGGTGTCCACATACTTTTGGTCCTGTAATGTAAGTGTCGGTGTTGGTTTGAGGAGAGTGGTTTTTGCACTGCTGCTATTTGGAGACCAACATGTATTCTCTATAATTATGCCAGTATTCATCCTCTGAGTCCTCTCTCAGCTTCAGCCCACTCTGTTGACACACTGCCTCCTCTACATGTGTGTCTCTTCATAATAAAAAATCACCTCAGTGTGAAATGAAAAAAGGGAACTATTAGGATCAATGTGGCAATTATTAATGTTGCCGATGAATGAAAGCCTAAATGGAAGTGCTACAAAGTGAAAACCTACTTGTATACTTATAGTTTTTAAATAATTGTGCTGTCTGAACTGTGAATAATAGTCATATGAAAAGTATTTACGTGCATTAATATTACCTCTGCCAGCTTCATGACTTTCATGTATTGGTTATTTTTCATCATGACGATATGCATAATAGCTCATTGATAAAGCAGCAGTATTGTTAGTTATGTAAGAATGTGAAGAAGCTGGCAATGATTCATTTCCCACTGGGCAAAAACTGGTTGAATCAACGCTGTTTCCACGTCATTTCAACTATAAACCAAAAATTGTGATGAGTTCGAATATACATGGAAAACTGATTGCATTTGCAAAAAGCCATCAACGTAAGTGAATTTTTGATTTTTTTTCACCCAACTTTTAACCTAACTCACGTTGAATTCACATTAGTTGACAACTCAGCCAAATGTAAATCAAAACTAGACATTGAACTGATGCCCAATGGGTTGTCCTTAAAAATGTACTGTTCAACTAAGTGTACAAAGCATTAGGAACACCTGCTCTTCCTATGACATAGACATACCAGGTTAATCCAGGTGAAAGCCCTTATTTATGTCACCTGTTAAAACCACTTCAATCAGTGTGTGTCAAGAACTGCAACGCTGCTGGGGTTTTCACACTCAACAGTTTCCCGTGAGTATCAAGAATATGTCCCCCACCCAAAGGACATCCAGCCTTGTTACAACTGTGGGAGTCGTTGGAGACAACATGGGCCAGCGTCCCTGTGGAACGCTTTCGACACTTTGTAAGAGTCCATGCCCCAACAAATTGGCACTGTTCTGAGGGCAAAAGGGGCTGCAACTCAATATTAGGAAGGTGTTCTTAATGTTTTGTACAATTAGTGTATACTTAATGTACAGCAGTCATCTATCATCTCAGCAAGTGCAATGCACATCCCATGAATGTGATAACCTAACAGATAATGCACTCTGTTGATTTATTTTACAGTAACATCATTTCCACTTGTAGATGACACCCATTCAGTAAATGCAACATGTATTTGGAAAGAGAGGGCATAAGTGAGTGGGCTCAACATGCCTTTAGGAACAGCCTGAGGATCTTGAAGATAGCTCCCCGTGTACATATTCAGGCAGTGTGTAGGCACGCCAGAAATCCTTCAGTCCGCGTGTTTTACAATTTTCTCCAGTGGGACTTAATCTAAGGGTAGCTCTTCAAGGAATGTGAGTGAAATGTTGTGAGAAATGTATTAGGCTACTGCAGTGTTCAACAGATTGTGGTCCTCGAAGCAGATCAGTGAAGGCAACGGAACAATCTTTCAGAGGTGCATAACAGTATTTTAGTCTGAACCAAGAAATACATCATAGCAAAACATTTCATTTCAAGTCTTACTTCTAAAATTCAGAGGAACCAAAAAAGACAAACACTTGACAAAACAATTGAATAACCCTTTTCCTTAGCTTTAATATTTTTTTGAAGAATCAGCTGTAGCTATTTCTTTTTTACTATCCCTTCTCCACGTGAAGCAACCCCAGTAAAACAAGTAACATATTCAGAGTCTGCTTTGGAGGAGATGTGCCAGATACATTTTTCACAGAGGGAGAGCGAGAGGAGCAGCGACTGGAAAAACTCATCACCAGGAGGCAACAAAAATCGAATGCAGTAACTGCCAAGTATTCTAGACACCGAACACATTTGATAGCAACATGCACCCTGAGCTTGGAAAACTCTAGACCACATTTCATTTGTCTTTATCAATTTGTCTTTATCTTCGTCAAAGGAAACTGAGTCCAAGATGAATCAAACAGCCTGCGTCTCTCATCAAATACCATGCCAGTCATCCAAAGATATGGTAAGTGTGTTTATTTTATAATGCACGATGTGGACAACCTACTTACAAATTCCGATATATGTCATATTCTTCCTATACCTAAAGTCTACAGTAGCCTAATCACGACCTGTAGCTTACAATGTTGCCTGTATAAGAAAGGCATTGTGATCAATGGTTTGAACAGGTGTGTACAAACAATCGTCTTCATAGCTCCGTTTATCCATCACTGTCAATCACAATGGTGGGTTGCTCAGGCTAAAAGTTGTCTCTTCTGGACTTGAAAGATGAATGAGTATCTGCACAGCTTCTGCCTTTTATAGAAAATAGTTATTCAAACAATCTAATCACCCAGAACCCAATCTTATGTGTGTAATTTATAAATCTGTCACGAGACTCTATGCAAACAATTAAACCCTGTCATATGAAATGATTATAGTGGCTGCATATTAAATGGATATTATATTCATCAACATCCGAAATACCAAAAATAAAGTGACCACAACTGGTCTCTTAGCAACAACGGTGATTGCATGGTCTGCAACATAGAAATCCAATCCAATGGATTCTATTTCTATGTCTGCAAATGTAGTCTCTCTAGAGACGAGTGGCGGTCGGTGCTGTTTAAGATCAGGGAGGACGATGATTTTTTTTTAATGAGCATGGCCTTTTTTCTATGACAGCATATTGGATGACTGTCATTCATATTCCATTCACCCAGCTCAACGTAACATACGTGATAATCAAACTTTCCCTATACCCATCATGAGGTTGCTACCACCTACCCTGTGAAAGAAAGTTTACAATGTAGATGCACAGGTCGAGAGAAATTTGAGTAATCAAGATGACAGACATTGACACATTCAATGTCGCCTTGCACAATCTTGCCTGCATCTAGCTGATCTAGGATGTAATCATAGAGTACCACAGTCATGATACCCATAAAATCTAGTGGTAAAACAAATGGTTAAAATGGCGCCGGAAGAAATGGCAGCAGTTTTACGGGCTCCCAACCAATTGTGTGTATTATGTGGTTTGTTTTGCGTTATTTGTAACTTGTTTTGTACATAATGTTTCCGCAACGGCAAAAAAGAGCTTCTGGATATCAGGACAGCGATCACTCACCTTGGATTAGACAAAGATTTTTTCTACAACAAGGAGGACGCACAAGACATTCTCCAAACACCCCACAGGGCCGTCATCCCCGTTATTTGCAAGAGGAAGCGACGCAGGAACAGAGGACAAAGAGCCGGATGCCTGGTCAGGACCTGGAAAAGGCGAGTGGGAAAGCTGCCGTTACCGTCAATACTATTCGCCAGCGTGCAATCATTGGACAATAAATTAGACGAGGTACGATCACGAATATCCTACCAACAGGACATCAAAAGCTGTAATATCCTATGTTTCACGGAATCGTGGCTGAATGACGACATGGATATTCAGCTAGCGGGATATACGCTGCACCAGCAAGATAGAACAGCACACTCCAATAAGATGAGGGGGGGGGGGCGGTCTGTGCATATTTGTAAACAACAGCTGGTGCACGAAATCTAAGGAAGTCTCTAGATTTTGCTCACCTGAAGTAGAGTATATTGTGATAAATTGCAGGCCACACTACTTGCTAAGAGAGTTTTCAACTATACTTTTCGTGGCTGTTTATTTACCACCACAGACAGATTCTGGCACTAAAACCGCACTCAATCAGCTATATAAGGAAATAAGCAAACAGGAAACCACTCACCCAGAGGCAGCGCTCCTAGTGGCCGGAGACTTTAATGCAGGGAAACTTAAATCAGTTCTACCAAATTTCTATTAACATGTTAAATGTGCAACCAGAGGGAAAAAAATTCAAGATCACCTGTGCTCCACACACAGAGACACGTACAAAGCTCTCCCTCGCCCTCCATTTGGTAAATCCGACCACAACTCTATCCTCCTGATTCCTGCTTCCAAGCAAAAATTTAAGCAGGAAGCACCAGTGACTCAGTCTATAAAAAAAAGTGGTCAGATGAAGCAGATGCTAAACTACAGGACTGTTTTGCTTTCACAGACTGGAACATGTTCCGGGATTCTTCCTATGGCATTGAGGAGTAAACCACATCAGTCACTGGCTTTATCAAAAAGTGCATCGAGGACCGCGTCCCCACAGTGACTGTACGTACATACCCCAACCAGAAGCCATGGAATACAGGCAACATTGGCACTGAGCTAAAGGGTAGAGCTGCCGCTTTCAAGGTGCGGGACTCTAACCCGGAAGCTTACAAGAAATCCTGCTATGCCCTGCGACAAACCATCAAACAGGCAAAGCGTCAATACAGGGCTAAGATTGAATCATACTACGCTGACGCTTGTCTTATGTGGCAGGGCTTGAAAACTATTACAGACTACAAAGGGAAGTACAGCCGCGAGCTGCCCAGTGACACGAGCCTACCAGACGAGCTAAGTCACTTCTATGCTCGTTTCGAGGCAAGCAACACTGAGGCATGCATGAGAGCATCAGCTGTTCCAGATGACTGTGTGATCACGCTCTTCGTAGCCGACGTGAGTAAGACCTTTAAACAGGTCAACATTCCCAAGGCTGCGGGGCCAGACGGATTACCAGGACGTGTGCTCCGGGCATGTGCTGACCAGCTGGCAGGTGTCTTCACTGACATTTTCAACATTTCCCTGATTGAGTCTGTAATACCAACATGTTTCAAGCAGACCACCATAGTCCCTGTGCCCAAGAACACAAAGGCAACCTGCCTAAATGACTACAGACCCATAGCACTCACGTCCGTAGCCATGAAGTGCTTTGAAAGGTTGGTAATGGCTCACATCAACACCATTATCCCAGAAACCCTAGACCCACTCCAATTTGCATACAGCCCAAACAGATCCACAGATGATGCAATCTCTATTGCACTCCACACTACCCTTTCCCACCTGGACAAAAGGAACAATTAGGTGAGAATGCTATTCATTGACTAAAGCTCAGCGTTCAACACCTAAGTACCCTCAAAGCTCATCACTAAGCTAAGGATCCTGGGACTAAACACCTCCCTCTGCAACTGGATCCTGAACTTCCTGACGGGCTGACCCCAGGTGGTCAGGGTAGGTAGCAACACGTCTGCCACGCTGCTCCTCAACACTGGAGCTCCCCAGGGGTGCGTGCTCAGTCCCCTCCTTTACTCCCTGTTCACCCACGACTGCATGGCCAGGCACGACTCCAACACCATCATTAAGTTTGCATACGACACAACAGTGGAAGGCCTGATCACCGACAACGACGAGACAGCCTATAGGGAGGAGGTCAGAGACCTGGCCGGGTGGTGCCAGAATAACAACCTATCCCTCAACGTAACCAAGACTAAGGAGATGATTATGGACTACAGGAAAAGGAGGACCGAGCACGCCCCCATTCTCATCGACGGGGCTGTAGTGGAGTAGGTTGAGAGCTTCAAGTTCCTTGGTGTCCACATCAACAACATACTAGAATGGTCCAAACACACCAAGACAGTCGTAAAGAGGGCACGACAAAGCCTATTCCCCCTCAGGAAACTAAAAAGATTTGGCATGGGTCCTGAGATCCTCAAAAGGTTCTACAGCTGCAACATCGAGAGCATCCTGACTGGTTGCATCACTGCCTGGTACGGCAATTGCTCAGCCTCTGACCTCAAGGCACTACAGAGGGTATTGCGTACGGCCCAGTACATCACTGGGGTTAAGCTGCCTGCCATCCAGGACCTCTACACCAGGCAGTGTCAGAGGAAGGCCCTAAAAATTGTCAAAGGCCCCAGCCACCCCAGTCATAGACTGTTCTCTCTACTACCGCATGGCAATTGGTACCGGAGTCCCAAGTCTAGGACAAAAGGCTCCTCAACAGTTTTTACCCCCAAGCCATAAGACTCCCGAACAAATACCCAGAGTATTTGCATTGTGTGCCCCCCCAACCCCTCTTTTTACGGTGCTGCTACTCTCTGTTTATCATATATGCATATGCATAGTCACTTTAACTATACATTCATGTACATACTACCTTAATTGGCTAACCGGGCTATCACATTGGCTAACCGGGCTATCTGCATTGTGTCCCGCCACCAACCACCCGCCTACCCCTCTTTTACGCTACTGCTACTCTCTGTTCATCATATATGCATAGTCACTTTAACCATATCTACATGTACATACTACCTCAATCAGCCTGACTAACCGGTGTCTGTATGTATCCTCGCTACTTTTATAGCTTCGCTACTGTATATAGCCTTTCTTTTACTGTTGTTTTATTTCTTTACTTACCTATTGTTCACCTAATACCTTTTTTGCAGTATTCGGCGCATGTGACAAATACACTTTTATTTGATTTGATTTGAAATAGTTCAAATTATTTTCCCACCATTCATTTTTCTCATAGGGGATTTTAGAAACACTTAAAATAAGGGCTGTGTTTCGTGTAGGCTTACCTTGGTGTGATGTTTTGATAACTGTGTAAATATCTCTAGGACAAGGTGACTTTTATCAATATGTTTGCCTGTATTTACCCCCCCAAAATGAAATGCTAATTAGCTGCTAATGTGGCTATCATAAAGAACTACAGATGATGATCTTGACAAGACTGATCAAATGTTAGCTAAATGTAGTAATGAATAAATTGGCAAAATTACTTTAAATAGACAATTCTGTGAACTGTCTTGTGCAAGTTTTAGATTGACACAATACTTCTTACGTCAGCTAGAGATGACGTGCAGGAGCTTGCAGAGATTTGTAGTCTTGCATGATGTCTACTGATGCTAATTAGTATTTTCGAATCTGAGATTAAATAGAGCAGAATAAATTGATAAAAATCACCTATTAATCCAACAGTTGCAAACAAGACTTTCTATTAGACAAGTACAGGTTTGTTTATCCCCGTTTTGTTACGTTTGCTTCCATTTAAGAAACAATTGACGGAATGAATACACCCCTGATCACACGCAAACACAGTTCATGTTCATAGCAGCGACATACAAACAGCATGATCCCTTTAATCGTTGGATAATTCCTTCTCGCATCTACGCGCCTTCCTCCTCTCACCTTTTCCCTTCGCTTGTGGACTTCAGTGCACAACACATCAGCTGTTTGTGACCAGGCAAAAAAACCTTTCCAAGTCAAACCTTCATATCATAACCGCTAACCACTACACACAGCCAACATGGTTGTCACCATATTAGCTAACGTCAAGTCAACATAGTTACTTGAACTAACGCATTAGTAAAACCGCTACAATCATGCAGTACAGTTAGCTAGCAGTTTAGCAGTTACACCGGCGGGCAATTGGGTGGATAACATGTCACTTTGATTGGGTGGATAACATGTCAGTTCATGCTGCAAGAGATCTGATAGGTTGGAGGGCGTCCTCCGGAAGTTGTCATAATTACTGTGTAAGTTTATGGAAGGGGGTGAGAACCACGAACCTCCTAGGTTTTGTATTGAAGTCAATGTACCCAGAGGAGGACGGAAACTAGCTGTCCTCCAGCTACACAATTGTGCTACCCTACAGTGCTGTTGAGGCTATTGTAGACCTCCATTGTAAAACAGTGTGTTTTAATCAATTATTTGGTGACGTTGATATGTTTAGTATAGTTTTATCTGAAAGGGATAACTTTTTTAAATGTTTCACTATTTATATGTTTCTGAAATTCACTGAGGAGGATTCTCCTCCCCTTCCTCTGAGGAGGAGCCTCCACTGCTAGACATAGAAGGCTGCATCATGTATTCAAGGCAAGTGTTATGTTTTTAGCAAGTAATACACACATTGCATTGGCTTAACCAAAGATAATATATATTTTTTTGCATTGGTTTATCTTCACCTCTGAATGATATAGAGTATATTTGGCACAGATACATTTAAATCTGTGATATTGGAAGGGGGATAGGGACATAAGAGCTTTCTCTCCGAGGCTGACGTGAGTAAGGTTTTTAAACAGGTCAACACTCGTAAGGTCGCAGAGCCAGACGGTATTCCAGGGCGTGTCCTCAGGGCATGTGCAGACCAGCTGGCAGACGCCATCACGGACATTTCCAACCTCTCCTTTTCCAAGTCTGGAATCCCCACATGTTTCAAGCTGACGACCATCATTCCTGTTCCCAAAAACATTGAGGCATCCTGCCACACTGACCCTGAGGCACTCACATCTGTAAGTGCCTTGAACGGCTGATCATTACACATCGACCCCATCATCCCAGACATCCTGGGCCCACTCCAATTTGCGTACCGCCAGAATTTGCACTCCACTCTGTCCCCTCGCACCTGGAAAAGAGGGATACCTATGTGAGAATGCTGTTCATCGACTACACCATAGTGCCCTCCAAACAACAAATTAAAGAACATTTTGAAGATTGTTCCACAAATAATACATATTTACCTCAGTACTCCAGTATCTCTGCACATTGTAAATATGGTACTGGCACTGACCCCGCATATAGCTTCCTCTCTTATTTCTTATTTCTCTTGTGTTTTTCATTTTATATATATATATATATATATATATATATATATATATAGTATATAATATATATTATTTGTTATAGTGAATACTGCACTGTGGGGTAGAGCTTTCAAGTTAGGCATTTCACTGTACTTGTGCATGTGACAAATAAAACTAGAAGGAAAACTATGATCCTCAAAAGAGCTGTGGTTTAGGATTTGCCCAAGGAAATGTTTAACTCTATGCAGTGAAGCTGTCTCTGAGTGTGACAGGCAGGTTTTAATCCCCTCATTTAAATGCATGATTTATAGTGTGAATTCTTGTGAAGAATTCTGCTCTAGAAATGCTAATGTGGACTACAGCAGGTTTTGGAGGGTAGATGTGACCAAATAATTGTATTATTGCGGCTTGACTACTGCAAGATTGTCGGCAACTAATTTGTGTTTGTTTTAGTGTTGACACTTCGGTAACAAAGACATTTCTCGAAATGATGAGAAATGATGTAATTCGGTTATTTACTTGTAACATGATTTCAAGTTCACAGAATAACACCCTGCTCACAAGTTTGTTTCATCTACTCAGTATGTACTCTGAGTGTACAGAACATTGAGTTGCACCCCCTTTAGCCCTCAGAACAGCCTAAATTCATCGGGGCATGGACTCTACAAGGTGTTGAAGGCGTTCCACAGGGATGCTTGCCCATGTTGACTCCAATACTTCTTACAGTTGTGTCAAGTTGGCTGGATCTCCTTTGGGTGGTGGACCACTCATGATACACACAGGAAACTGTTGAGAGTGAAAAAAACAGCAGCGTTGCAGTTCTTGACACAAACCGGTGTGCCTGGCACCTACTACCATACCCTGTTCAAAGGTACTTCAATATTTTGTCTTGCCCATTCACCCTCTGAATGGCACACATACACAATCCATGTCTCAATTACCTCAAGGCTTAAAAATCCTTCTTTAACCTGTCTCCTCCCCTTCATCTACATTGATTGAAGTGGATTTAACAGGTGACATCAATAAGGGATCATAGCTGTCACCTGGATTCACCTGGTCAGTCTATATCATGGAAAGAGCAGGTGTTCCTAATGTTTTTTACACTCAGTGTATATGCATTGGGAATAAGCACAAAGCAGGATCAAAAGACTGTCAGAAGCTGTCAGTATCTCTTGTCTTTACGGAAAGATACTTTTTTATTTGTACTAGGCAAGTCCGTTAAGAACAAATTCTTATTTACTATGACGGCCTACCCCAAACAAACCCAGAAGATGCTGGGCTAATCACAGCCAGATGTGATACAGCCTGGAATCGAACCCGGAACTGTAGTGACATCTCTTGCATTGAGATGCAGTGCCTTAGACCGCTGCACCATTTGGGAGCCCATTAAGTATCTGAGTATCATAGCGTGCTTCACACCCCACCAGTCGACACACTGTAGATCCACAGACCATGTCATTTCGATCAGACAGAGTGAAAACGTAGAGAGAAAGAGAACTAAGGCAGGTAATACTGTCGCATAGTGGTAACGCATTATATTGAAGTCATCCTTGCTGTATGAATCACATACATGCACATCTCATGCTTGACCACTAGAGGGCAACGCTATCTTATTTATACTTCCATCAAAGTGAACTACATCTTTATGGCTGAAGTAAATTAATGTAACCCAACATTGAGGATTATAATTATGTCATTTCACAGTGTACAGGCCGGGGACAGGGGACCGATGGGTTAAGAGTACTCTTTTGGTTTAAGAGTACCCTTTAGGGTTAACAAAAACATGAAACGTCCTATGGCTACCCAACATCCCTGCTCATGAAATCACTGTGGAGAACATCAAAGGCTGAAATAAGAAATTGACAATTTCACAGCAATCTGTGAAAAAATGTAAAGCTCTCAGCTAGGTGCTCTTGTTGGATAAATGGACATCTTTGCGAGTTGTTATACAGTTTTTCCACTGAGTTATGACAGTAGGCTGTATCCATCAGTTCTACAAGATGTTCTGGAACAGGAAGGAATTCTATGTGGATAGTGTACGGATAGACTGGAGTACCAGACTGTTATATCAACCTTAAACTTCATTAACAGTACCAATTCTCTGGCAGGAATAAACCTAGAACTCTGTGTAAACATTGGCTGTAATAGACTATATGTAGGAGTATGTAAATCTTCACCTTAGATTGACCTGTACTTCCTGTTTGGTTGTGTTTTTGTCGTTGTCGGTAGATGTTGCCCTGACTCAGAATGTGCCTCATCACGTCTATTAAAATTCAACTGGATTTAATGAATGTACAAGGTTACCTACTGTAATCTTCGCAAAGGGTTTGCGGTGTTCAGGATGTCTCTGTTCCAAGAGAGACATTAAAGGGAGTTGAGATACTGTGGGCAAACAGAAGACAATTCCTTGAATTGTAAACTTGAAATCGAGTAAATCTTGAAATCGATTTGTTGGTGTTGTGTCAATTAATCAGTAATCCCTATTTTGTTCCATCCATAGCATTGCAGTTTACAGTATAGGAATACGTGTTATGTGAATATTGGGGACATTATATGTTTAGGAGTTGCCCATAGCTTCCCCCACTCTGTTCCCCCATTCTGTCAGGTCAGTATAAACAGGAAACAGGTGTAAGCCCGACTGGTGCAACCAGCCCCAGTGCATCACTATAGGACATACAATGTTGCCTGGCTGCCTTTGCTGTGTATTCCTTATTAGTAAAGATTTGCCCAAACAAGTAGAGCCCTCCATGATCCGTGATGTCACTCCAGGAGCAGACAGAGAAGGGAGGCTATTTTTGGAGCTTGAACAAGGGCGGAGTCAGTGAGGGCAAAGACCTTCCCAATCGGCCTCATCTTTTGAGATGCTGCTAGAAGGGAGATAGAAGGGAGATTTGATGGTTGGTTGTCTTGTCATAATGTATATTGAGGTACTGGATTATTTCTGTGCATGTAAATACAAATTAAGAGGCCAGGCCAGGGCTCCTCCCTGTGGCATCTGCAGGCTAGATTAGTGGCGCTGATGCAATGTTTGGAAACCCACTGAAACAAATTACACTGCATTACTGGCTATGTTTACCTCTGGACAAATTACTCAACCGTTATGGCGAAACAGCTCAGTGCTAGAAGTAAATCTACACCGGACAGGGGAGAGGAAATCAGCATATATCCTGTCCTGTCCTGAGTCACGGGATCTAAGAAAAATAATGCTCTGATAGGATGATTTGAATGGGGGAAATATTTCGACAACGCTTCCAAAGACGACTGAGGAGGACATTACAGAGGTGAAGTGTGTTTTGGCGGATCTCAACACCCCACTTACCCCCTCTCCCATCCCCTCTTCCCCAGTATGTCAGAAGGGAGTTTAGAGGGTGATTGCTTTTGAGAAACAGCCTCTGGATTTCTACCAGACAGGCTGAAGTCCCTGGAGGACTGCTGGATTAAGAGCAGGACAGAGGAAGAGGTGGACAGGGGAAAGGGATGTGAAGAGTAAGAATCCAGTGCCTGGCTGGTATGGATCCCTGGAAGAGAGAGGGCCATGAGAAACATAGACACAGGCCCTGTGGCTGGTATGGATCCCTGGGAGAGAGGGCCATGAGAAACATAGACACAGGCCCTGTGGCTGGTATGGATCCCTGGGAGAGAGGGCCATGAGAAACATAGACACAGGCCCTGTGGCTGGTATGGATCCCTGGGAGAGAGGGCCATGTGAAATATATACACAGACCCTGTGGCTGGTATGGATCCCTGGGAGAGAGGGCCATGTGAAATATGTACACAGACCCTGAGGGATCTGAAGTGTGTCAGTGCTGTACTTGTTCTATCCCAGAGATAATTGTCTCCCTGCACTGACATACATAGACAGCTGTTGAACGGCAATATATTTTTATATTCTATGTAGACGTCAATGTCCCATAGGGGACCAGTATGGAAATGTATGCACTCCCTACTGTAAGTCGCTCTGGATAAGAGTGTCTGCTAAATGACTGCAATGTAAATGTAATGTTTGAAGCGATTATCACTATGCTGTTGATAGTTGTGCTTTTACTTTTGCCAGTTGTGTACTTTAGCTGCTTTGGGCGTTCATTTTGATGTCAGATAGCCTTAATTCAGTTCCCTGTTATAATGCATCCTTATGTCAACTGGCTCTGGGCGAAGATGAATCATAGTGGCATGTTTATCTTCTTCCATTTTTTTCTCATTTGTTTCATTCGATTTCTCTAATCACAGCAGATCATCACCACATCAACGTTAACCTTTTTAATGGTATGCATTACTGATTTAAATGTTAGCTGTGCTTTACTCGTGTTTGGTGGAGGTGGGCTATTTGTTAAAATGGTCAGGGCAGCGCGGGTCAAAAAAACATTTGACCTGTGCATTATTAGTGCCAACAGGAGTGGGTTAGAGTTGTTGAAACCTCATATTTCTATCTGTCTGTGATTTTCAGTGTAACTATTACATTTACATTTACATTACATTTAAGTCATTTAGCAGACGCTCTTATCCAGAGCGACTTACAAATTGGTGCATTCACCTTATGATATCCAGTGGAACAACCACTTTACAATAGTGCATCTAACTCTTTTAAGGGGGGGGTTAGAAGGATTACTTTATCCTATCCTAGGTATTAACTATCTGTATACCACTACACCTTATCATTAACCGCACAAGGTAGATATAGTCAGGGATATAGTCGGTGTAGCTGGCGCTCCGACAATCTCCTTCTGAGCTGGTTCACTGACTATAGTGCTTATGTGAGGAAATGGGGCTATGTCCCAATTATCTCTCCTCCCTCCCGAAGTGTGCACTTCACTTCCCTTCACTGATTTGAATGGGAAATGGCTGGCATAAGAAATATGGTGGAAACTCCCACTAGCGCGTGCCTCCACCTCATTTTATGGTTTTCGATTTTTGGAAAGTAGTGAACGAGTGCACACTTCAGGAGAAAGGAGATATTATTGGGACGCACCCAGGGTAACTGAGGCACTGTGTGTTCAGTTTGTTGTCGAGCGCCAACTCTCTACACTGGTGTATTTGGGGTTGGTTTTCAAAGGCTTAGGCTAGCCCGTGGGCAGCACATCCCGACTCAGCCATGCTCATTGTCTTCCAGTACATGTCGACTGCCTGTTTAAGTATTCTGAGGAAATGCTCTTTGGCTAGGTCAGTCTATTGCCATAATAACAGACGACTTGATGAGGACTCTTGTCTTGTTCCTCCTCTCTAGTGTCTACCTCTGGATAGGAGGCAACGTAACCTGTTTCAGAGGTCATGTTGCTCTGCCGTCCTGTTGTCTGCGTGCGTTGCTGTTTCCATCCCTACTGTAGGCGTCTGTTTAATAAGTAAATGTCGTTGATGCAGAGTGGCGAAGTAGGCCAATGCGTAGGGCCTAGTCTGTTTAATGCATGATTAAGTTATGAGACAATAATCTGCAGCCGTAATTGAGATTGAGAGATCGACAGCCTCCTGCGGGATAATATTGTCTGTGCATTGTCTTCCGGAACACGGTCTTGCAGGCTCTCATTTGGGCCCTGGCGGTTAAGGAGCTCCTGGTCTGCATCCCAAATGGTACCCGATTCCTTATATAGTGCACTACTTTTGACCAGAACCCTATGCAGCCCTAGTCAAAAGTAGCGCACTACATAGGGAATAGGGTGAGATTTGGAACACGTCCCTGGAGGTCGGCCGTTTGAGAGTATTTCAGATGAGAATATTTGATTACTGACATCAGCGGAGCTCTGGGCCGTGAGTACCACATTGAGCATGTGTCTTCTCCTTCTACAAGAGAGGAATGAAAATGAAGATTATAGGCTGTTTGTCTCCCCACACCGATAATATGTCTTTGACATTGCCCAACCAAAGATCAGTGTGAAGATTCTTGGCAACAAAAAAAAAGTAGAGACTAAGTGACGACACCTCTTAGGAAAGAGAGTTGCATCTGCAAGCTCTCGTTTGAGTCGTTTCCAATGACCTACAATCCTAATAGACAGACGAGACTCCTGCCCTACCTCAGCCTCTCCCCCACTGGGAGAGCACACCAGACTAAAAATACCAGGATATCACAGTTAGAAAACCACCTGGAGCTGTAGACGAACCCTATTCATCAACTATCTATAAATGGTGTAGCCTACACATGAAGGTCAATTCTAATTGAGCTACGATGATTACGGTGTTTCAAATTGCCACAGCAAGATATTCACACGTGATTGTTTTGCGTTGTATTCTTCGGATGTTTGCCATGTAAATTGCCCCAATTAGTCAGGGCATGAGTAAGGAGAGAAGGGAGGAAGGCTCCCTATACATGTTCATTTAGAATAGAACACAACGTGGACTCTGTCCAGTCTAGAGGATATGACTGAACTTCAACACTCTAGTGGAGGTAACACCTCTCCTTGAGTCCGAGAGAAGAGCATTTAAACACGCACGCGTGCACACACGTGCACACACGCGCACGCACACACACACACACACACACACACACACACACACACACACACACACACACACACACACACACACACACACACACACACACACACACACACACACACACACACACACACACACACACACACACACACACACACACACACACACACAGTCTCTGATTTCTCTGTTTAAATATTTAATGGGAGAGTGGTTTTGATTTCTCTCTCTCTTCTCCTGCTCATTCCAAATGATGTTCTTAACGGGCACCAATCTGGTTATAGACCTGGACACAGCACCATTTCAGCAGCTACGTCCTAAATGATGTGTTACATTGCCCTATTCATAGACCTATCCAAGGCCTTTGATACTGTCGAACATCCCCTACTCATTCAGAGGTTGTCTGAAATGGGCCTCGACCAGGGAGCTATAAGTCAAGTTACCTCGATATCACTAAAGGTGTCCCGCTGGGGTCTATTTTGGGACATGTCCTCTTGACTATTTATTTAAACAATATTGGTCTGTCTGCAAAAAAACCTGTAACATTCATCTGTATGCAGATGAAACTGTTATGTACACGATTGCCCCTACTGCTGACTAGGCTTTGTTAGAGCTGCAATCTGATTGTTGTTGCCTTGCAGAAAGACCTTGTTGATTTGAAATGTATACTTAATGCAGGGGGAAAACCACATTTACGTTGTTTTCTAATTCTCATAGAAATATTTCAGATCATTTACACATTCATGCATTGGATGGTTCTCTCATTCCCGCCTATAAATAACTGGGCATTTGAAATGACAAAAAAATGGACATTTAAAAAACACACAGATGAACTAATTAGGAAGCTGAAGCTAAAGTAGGGTTCTTTTATATAAATAGATCATGCCTCTTCCTAAACAGCAGGCAGCAGATTGTACAGGAAACCTTCCTGCCTGCTCTTGATTATGGCGACACCATTTATCAGAATGCAGCAGCCTCTACTCTAAAACCCTTGGATACTGTGTACCACAGCGCGCTTCGCTTTATCACAGGCGACAGGTTTTAATACTCATCACCGCATTTTTTACCAGAAAGTCGGCTGGACTTCTATAAAATCCCGTCGATCAATTTATTTCTCCCTTTTTGTTTGCAAAGCTCTGCCGCACCAGCGTCCAACATATTTCACTTCTCTGTTCGAGCAGACAAATAGGAGGCACCAAATCCGCTCGCAGGGTTGGTTAACTCTTGAGGTTCCTGGTGTCTCTACCAACCAAGGAAAATCAGCCTTTAGCTTTAATGCCTCCCTTGTTTGGAAGAATTTACAAAACCTCATTACATTACGTCTTGGCACCAGGGAGGAATGGATTCACTGAGGTCTGCGAGTGTTTTGCTTGATCGTAATAATGTATTTGCGTTGTTGAAACGTAGTGTATCTGTAACTGCTGTATTTTGTAGTTCCTTTTCTGCTGTTTTATTGAATTATCATGTTGATTTGGGAATTGTTTGCTCTCAAGACACCATTGAGAATGAGACCCTGGTCTCAAATGGGCTTCCCTGAATAAATGAAAGTTAAATAATAAAACAAAAATGTCACTTATACAGTATCTCCCAACTCCAAAAAAAAAGCCAATTGAAAAAAAATATCCCTGGGCTGTTGATTACCTTTCCTTTCTCCTTTCATTTTTTAGAGAGGAGCTCGGGAGCTGGCTTGAATAATATGGAAAGGTCAATCTCAGTCACACCTGCTGCTTTTCTATCACTGATGCAACATGGCTGTTATTCTGATATTTGTAAGCTAGAGGACTTTAACGCAGATTTGGCGGGTTGGATCACTTTCCACATGGTGGTGTCTTGAGATGTCTTGTCATAGTAGTATTGGCTCGGTCTCTCTCTCTCTCTCTCTCTCTCTCTCTCTCTCTCTCTCACTCTCACACTCTCTCTCTCACACTCACTCACTCTCTCTCTCACACTCTCTCACACTCTCTCTCTCACACACACACACACACACACACACACACACACACACACACACACACACACACACACACACTTCTAAAGTGCCTACGAACAGTTTTCAGACCCTTTGACTTTTTGCACATTTTGTTATGTTTACAGCCCTATTGTAAAATTGTTTAAATGTTTTTTCCGCCACATCAATCTACACAGAATACCCAATAAAGACAAAGCAAAAACAGGGTTTTAGAATGTTTTGCTAAATTTCACATTTACATACAGTTGAAGTAGGAAGTTTACATACACTTAGGTTGGAGTCATTAAAACTCATTTTTCAACCATTCCACAAACTTCTTGTGAACAAATTATAGTTTTGGCAAGTCAGTTAGGACATCTACTTTGCGCATTACACAAGTAATTTTTCCTACAATTGTTTACAGACAGATTATTTCACTTATAATTAATTGTATCACAATTCCAATGGGTCAGAAGTTTACATACACTAAGTTGACAGTGCCTTTAAACAGCTTGGAAAATTCCAGAAAATTATTTCATGGCTTTAGAAGCTTCTGATAGGCTAATTGACATCATTTGAGTCTATTGGAGGTGTACTTGTGGATGTATTTCAAGGCCTACCTTCAAACTCAGTGCCTCTTTGCTTGACATCATGGGAAAATCAGAAGAAATCAGCCAAGACCTCAGAAAAAACATTGTAGACCTCCACAAGTCTGGTTCATCCTTGGGAGCAATTTCCAAAGGCCTGAAGGTACCACGTTCATCTGTACAAACAACAGTACGCAAGTATCAACACCATGGGACCACGCAGCCGTCATACCGCTCAGGAAGGAGACGCATTCTGTCTCCTAGAGATGAACGTACTTTGGTGCGAAAAGTGCAAATCAATCCCAGAACAACAGCAAAGGACCTTGTGAAGATGCTGGAGGAAACAGGTACAAAATAATCTATATCCACAGTTAAACGAGTCCTATATCAACATAACCTGAAAGGCTGCTCAGCAAGGAGGAAGCCACTGCTCCAAAACTTCCATAAAAAATCCAGACTACGGTTTGCAACTGCACATGGGGACAAAGAGCGTAGTTTTTGGAGAAATGTCAGATGAGACAAAAATGAGACAAAAATAGAACTGTTTGGCCATAATGACCATCGTTATGTTTGGAGGAAAAAGGGGGAGGCTTGCAAGCCGAAGAACACCATCCCAAACGTGAAGCACGGGGGTGGCAGCATCATGTTGAGGGTGTGCTTTGCTGCAGAAGGGACTGGTGCACTTCACAAAATAGATGGCATCATGAGGTAGGAAAATGATGTGGATATATTGAAGAAACATCTCAAGACATCAGTCAGGAAGTTAAAGCTTGGTCGCAAATGGGTCTTCCAAATGTACAATGATCCCAAGCATACTTCCAAAGTTATGGCAAAATGGCTTAAGGACAACAAAGTCAAGGTATTGGAGTGGCCATAACAGAGCTCTGACCTCATTCCTATAGAAAATTTGTGGGCAGAACTGAAAAAGCGTGTGTGAGCAAGGAGTTCTACAAACCTGACTCAGTTACACCAGCTCTGTCAGGAGTAATGGGCCAAAATTCACCCAACTTACTGTGGGAAGCTTGTGGAAGGCTACCCGAAATGTTTGACCCAAGTTAAACAATTTAAAGGCAATACTACCGAATACTAATATAGTTTTCATAAACTTCTGACCCACTGGGAATGTGATGAAATAAATAAAAGCTTAAATAAATCATTCTCTCTACTATTATTCTGTCATTTCACATTCTTAAAATAAAGTGGTGATCCTAACTGACCTAAGACAGGGAATTTTTACTTGTATTAAATGTCAGGAATTGTGAAAAACTGAGTTGAAATGTATTTGGTTAAGGTGTATGTAAACTTCTGACTTCAACTGTAAGTATTCAGACCCTTTACTCAGTACTTTGTTGAAGCACCTTTGGCAGCGACTACGTCCTCAAGTCTTCTTGGGTATGATGCTACAAGCTTAGCACACCTGTATTTGGGGAGTTTCTGCCATTCTTCTCTGCAGATCGTCTCAAGCTCTGTCAGGTTGGATGGGGAGCGTTGCGGCACAGCTATTTTAAGGTCTCTCCAGAGATGTTAGATCGGGTTCAAGTCCGGGCTCTGTCTGGGCCACTCAAGGACATTCAGAGACTTGTCTCGAAGCCACTCCTGCGTTGTCTTGGCTGTGTGCTTAGGGTCGTTGTCTTGTTGGAAGGTGAACCTTTGCCCCAGTCTGATGTCTTGAGAGCTCTGGAGCAGGTTTTCATCGAGGATCTCTCTGTACTTTGCTCCGTTCATCTTTCCCTCGATCCTGACTAGTCTCCCAGTTCCTGTCGCTGAAAAATATCCCCACAGCATGATGCTTCCACCACCACGCTTCACCGCATGGATGGTGCCAGGTTTCCTGTAGATGTGACACTTTGCATTCAGGCCAAAGAGTTATTTCTTGGTTTCATCAGACCAGAGAATCTTGTTCATAATGGTCTGAGAGATGTTAGGCACCTTTTGGCAAACACCATGTGGGCTGTCATGTGCCTTTTACTGAGGAGTGGCTTCCGTCTGGCCACTCTACCATAAAGGCCTTATTGGTGGAGTGCTGCAGAGATGGTTTTCCTTCTGGAAGATTCTCCCATCTCCACAGAGGAACTCTAGTGCTCTGTCAGATTGGCCATCGGGTTCTTGGTCACCTCCCTGACCAAGATCCCCAAACTCCCCACCTCGACACAATCCTGTCTCGGGGCTCTACGGACAATTTCTTCGACCTCATGGCTTGGTTTTTGCTCTGACATGCACTGTCAACTGTGGGACCTTATATAGACAGGTGTGTGCCTTTCCAAACAGGTTGCTAAATTGCTAAAAATCTTTTTTTGTGTTGTCATTACGGGATATTGTGTGGATTGCTGATTATTTAATCCATTTTAGAATAAGGCTGTAACGTAACAAAATGTGGAAAAAGTCAAGGGGTCTGAATACTTTCTGAAGGTACTGTATTTCTCTCTCTCTCTCTCTCTCTCTCTCTCTCTCTCTCTCTCTCTCTCTCGCTCTCTCTCTTTCTCTTTCTCTCTCTGGTACACGCCCACACCATTCCCCACACACACCCCACACACACCTTCAACACTAACTCAATAACAAATCAGCCCTGTGTTTGTGAGCAACAAGGAATTTGTACCAATTTGTAAATCACAAATAGAATCTTGCAGGACATGGCGCTCATTTGGAAGAGTAATGATGTTGTGAAGAATATGCAGGCCCGCGTATGACTCACAGAGTCATTCAACAGGACTGGGGATGGATGGCTATTCTGAGAGCCGCTATGTGGACCTTGATTGCTTGGCAGTGCAGCAGATAAAGGAACCCTGCAATCTGCATCATTAATTCAGGCTGGAGATTTTTCAAACACCTGAAACAGCTTCTTCCTGTAATCTAGAGCCATAATCATTATGCTTAATTATATGTCCAAAATATAATATCTGGGTAAAAAATTGACAGGAATGTGAGTCTTATTTAGTACATTTAGTAATTGCTTGTTTTCTAAAGTCTACCAACCTTGCTAGCAGGAATGCCGCCTAAGATAGTTAGTTAGACAAGCTAGCTACTCTAACTTGATTGATAGCCTGAAATGGCTTCTTGGTACTGTACCTAGTTATGAGGTTGGGAGATTGGGAGCCTACCTGGGCTAGCTAAAGCCAACTTCATAAAATTGCTAGGAACTAGTAGTACTACAGAGAAACAATAACAATGTAAAAAAATTAAAGGTACAATATTTTTCTATAATATATATATCTTTTTACAGAAATAATCTGAGGGGCCACGTGCCCCATATGGACATGACGACTCTGCGTGAAAGGCACTACAGGCCGCTAGTTTAAGGCTGGCAAGATTATTTACTCAATGTCCATGTAGGTAATTTTCCATGTAATATTTCTGGTTTGTTAGATATATTTTGTTTCAGTGAACGAGTGTCCATTCTTTCAAAGCACAATCCCGTAGTGTAGTTTGGAACTTCAGCACCATGGACAGCTCACATTGAGCGCTGTATCCTTCAAAGAGCGAGATTCATTTATTCAATCTAACACTCACACTAAACTGGATTATGACACAAAGAAAAGACACATCACACTATTGATAGAACCCCTTGCCAGTCTCATTTTATCCAGTACTCTGAAAACTCTTGTCATGAACACGAGAAGTGTATTATTTTCCCGCCCCCTTTGCCGAGTGTGTGTCTCTTTTATTGTAGTGAGAGGGGGGGGGATATTTCTACTCGTGGTCGTGGATGTTTACAGCGTCAGCAACACACATCACACACTTTCTTTCTCGGGATATTGCGTGCTTTCCTCTGCTTGAAAGAGATAGGGGATATTTGATACACTGGGGGTTTTACCTTTTCTCCATATATGCTTCTTTGAAATGCGAGCTGCGGTAGATTTCTTGAAATCGTGATGCCCCCTGCTTGACTAGGGTTAGAATTTCTGTATTGTGTTGTGCGTCAAGCCCCTCGCCATTCTCTGGGTTGATACGTAGATATATCAGCTACTCCGAAAGGTCTGTGCATACATTGCACACATTATCGAGTCCATCTGACCGAGGAGGTCGGGAAAATCAAGATCCCACAATGACTGCTTCAAAGGAAGGAGAGGAGGTAGGATGGTACACGCTAATACTGATTTTGATTGAGGCATTGCATTTGTGTAGAGATGGAGTGCTTATTTTCATTTGAGTCTGTGTCAACTGCGTGATGGACGCAACAGATCCGTTATCATGCGAAACTGAACGGATGTCATAATGCAAGGGATCCGTTTAGTCGGAAAAGACGTGAGATGTATTGATCTCTTCGGATAGGCACTCTCTTTTTAATCCACTCTTTTTTTAAATGAAGATTTAGCCTACCATTCATGTTAGTTTCATTCATTGACTCCCAATGATGCGTATTGTATTGACATCTTTCCGTCACGACCCTGGCTACTACACCATAACTCCTAAGATGAACTGTTTCGTAGGTTTCTGAAGTTGCCTTACGTTATCACAACTTACAGCAATAACAATATGTCCTGAACATTCGAGTTCAGCACATGCTCAAACCAATATGAACGCTGTTAAGCCAACTCCCAGAGAAGTATAGCATGCATGCATAGGAGCCACATATACTTAGTCTCATTACAGATGTGTCAACCTCAGTTAGTAAACCCCTATTCAGTTATGTATAGCTTCAATCGAACATAAGTGTAGTTGATATTCACATTAAATATCTACATCTCATGGATTCAAGACCAAGACACACTGATCATTCTCCTAGGCAATTCACTTATTTCAAGGTGAGATCTTATTACTTGAAAGTGATTCCTATTAATAACAATAATAATAGTAATAATTAGGTGGGTGCTTATATTTGTCCTATTTCACACATGTACAAGTGTGCATTATACGCATGTGTGAATAGAAAATCTATTTTTTTTGCATTCCCGCCCTGGCTAACTTCCTCTGAGACATCATTGGAGAGCTGGGTCGCGGCCAGGGTCTACCGTTATCAACGATGACCCTGGAGCAATTAGGGTTAAGTGCCTTGTTCAAGGGCACATCGGCATATCTTTCACCTTGTCTTCTCTGGGATTTGAACCCAGCGACCTTTTGGTTACTGGCTGAACTAGAGCTGGGATGATCAACCCGAAAATGATCGACACGGACCATACTGATATCATTCATTATGATTAGTGGCCTATACCAGAGGAATATGAAGTTTGAAGTGAAATGCGTTTGCTAATATATGGGATGTTAATGGGACAATGAATGGCTACAACCATCAAACTAGTAGTATTAGTTTAAAGGATGCTGCTAAATAATGTTATAAATGTAACCTATTTATCATTATCACACAAATGAATAATAATTATTTATTGCAATACGGATTTTTGTCCATATCGCCCAGCTCTAGGCCCAAAGCGCTAACCGCTATTGCAGTTGTCTGAGTAGGAAGTGCTATTGAGTAGAGAGAGATTTCTTAATCTGTGTTTGTGTGTGTGTGTGTGTGCGTGTGTGTCCGACCAACCCTGCCATGTGGTAACTCCAGCTCTCTGGGATCCATGAAGATGGTAAACTTCATATACAGGGACAAAGGAAATGATTTGACCCATTCCACATTTTGGAAGTAACTATAGTCAGGTTTGTATACAAATGTAGGCATGCTGTTTAAAATGCTTAGCAGCAAGCTGAAAAACGCTCCCCAAATGATCATTCGATGTCAGGGAATCTCTGAGATCTCTTACACAACTGACAATCATTGTATGTTTGTTGTACAAATCCTTTCATTAGCCGAACACATTGCGACGAGTACAGTTCCTTAGCCAACCCTTGCTGTTTTCATTTAGATTGTTTAATGTTATGTAACACCACTGGACTGCAGTTCTTACCGGCCTTATTCTCTGGTTTTCATTAATGATTCCAGTTTTCAAACACAGTTTTAGGCGGTTTCAGGAGAATCTGGCCAGATCTCTACTTGGGCTTTATCTGGCTTTGTTAAGTAGAAGGATAGCTCCGATACGTGTTTAACAAATACTCTGGGACTTTTAAAGCCCAGTGCTCTGCAGTGACTGCTCAGGCAGCTGGTGAGTACAGCGGAAATCCTATTGACAGACATGTAGTCTCAGTAGGAAAGAACATGATTTATTATAAATCTTCTCTGGATTAGGAGTAGAATACAAATCTGGCCCTCTGTGTGTCTGTGTGTGTGACGTGTGTGTGTGTATGCGTGTGTGTGTGTGTGTGTGACATGCTCAGCCTTTCCCTTACACTACACCAACCTTGTTTGTGTGAATACTCTGACATTGATAGAACCGTCCTCATACGTGTGTGGCCTATATGCATATTTGAACTCTGAAGGTTGTCCCGACATAACCAAAGGAGAATGCCCCTAATGACTGGAGGTCATAGTGTAGTAGCCTATTTTCAAATCAAATAAACGTGTTATTTGTCACATGTTTCTACAGGTGTAGTCTAACAGTGAAATGCTTGCTTACGGGTCCTTTTCCAACAATGTATAGTTAAGATAATGATACAAAATGTAATGAAAAATGTACATGGTGACATGAGGAATAAATACACTGTGAATAATGAATAACGGTAACAGGTACAAGTAACGTGGGAGTACCAGTACCGGGTCGATGTGCAGGGGTACGAGGTACTTTAGGTAGCTATTAGGGCTGGGAATTGCCAGGGACCTCACCATACGATATTATCACGATACTTAGGTGCCGATATGATATGTGATATGTATGATATATGATACGTTTCTATATATTACAAATCGATACTGTGATTTTATTGTGATTCGATGTTCCAAACATATTGCTCACCGTATGTAAAATAAGACTTAGATTTTGTTTTAAAAAACACACTAGTTTCTATGTACAGTTAGGTAGGGGTAAAGTGACTAGGCAACAGGATAATAGACAGTAGCAGCAACGTATGGTGAGTGTGAATGTGTGTGTGATTGTGGGTGTGTGGTGTCTCTATGCGTGCGTGCGTGTGCTATGTGTGTGTATGTGTGTGTTGGGATGTCAGTGTAAGTATGTGTGAGTGTGTGGGTAAAGTCCAGGGTGTGTGCATAGAGTCAGTGCAAGAGAGCAAAAAAAGGGTCAATGCAGGTAGTCTGGGTAGCCATTTGTTTTATCAGTCTTATGGCTTGGGAAGTAGAAGCTGTTCAGGCTCCTGTTGGTTACAGATTTGGTGCACTGGTACCGCTTGCTATGCGGTAACAGAGAGAACAGTCTACGGCTTGATGGCTGGAGTCTTTTGAAATGTGTCTTGGATGACAGGGAGCTCGGTCCTAGTGATGTACTGGGCTGTACTCACTACCCTCTGTAGCGCCTTGCGGTCGGGTGCCTTGCCGTTGCCGTACCAATCGGTGAGGCAGCCAGTCAAGATGCTCTCAATGGTGAAGCTGTAGAACATTTGAAAGATCTGAGGACCCATGGCAAATATTTTCAGCATCCTGAGGGGAAAGAGGCGCTGACGTGCCCTCTTCCCAACTGTATTGGTGTGTGTGGACCATGTTAATTCCTTAGTGATGTGGACACTGAGGAACTTGAAGCTGCCGACCTGCTCCATTACAGCCCCGTCAATGTAAATAGGGGCATGCTCGCCCCTCCGTTTCTTGTAGTTCACGATCAGCTCCTTTGTCTTGCTGACATTGAGGGAGAGGTTGTTGTCCTTGCACCACACTGCCAGGTCTCTGACTTCCCTATAGGCTGCCTATTTTGCACTCACATCATGGTTCTCTTTTCAATGGGTTGAATACAGTGAACTACAGGGAGAGAGTGAGACATTACTAGTCTATACCTGTCTACAGCTCCGCTCTGATGTATGACGAGGCTGGCTAGCTGAATGTACTGCCAACAGATCTCATAATGAAACCACTACAACAGTACAGCTCACCTCTAAATAATTAAAAATTCACTGAAAGCTGCCCAGTAGGGAGTTATGGGTATGTTCTGTATACGGCCCAGGGGTAACTCCACATACCGGTTTGATTCAATACATTCATGACAGGTTAGACTGAGTTAAGGCTGAGTTGGGGGCCTTGGGAGATCAAATCCATCTATTTTCTTGGCACGTATCTGTAAATATTAGATTCATATTAGCTCTAGTCCTGGGTGTGAGTGTGTTTTCCTTCATAGGCTCAGCATTAGCAAGTCCCACTAACACCCTGGACCAGAGCTAGCTTTACATGAATATCTGTTATGAATTGGGACTCATAAAAGGGGTCCTTAGGGGCCAGACAGTGACAGGTGGCCCTGTGGTCACAAACAAGAAGAGTCTGACAGCAAAGTGGAGGGGAGATGTGTTCTGTAAGGACTTGGCAAGGCCCCACTCGCCCTAATTGCACTTGTTTGTAGTGGCTGGCACATAGTCAGGAAGTTAATGAGACTCAGTGACTGCATGGGGAATCCTCGCTGCTCTCCTAAATCCCAGTGCCTTGAGAAGATGGTCTGTCAAAAAAATCACTATTCTACTGGATGATGTGTACAAACTAGTTTTTTTTTTGTACACTAGATTTCTCACGTCAAGCACAGAATTATATAGGACTGTATATCTACAGCTGTACGTTCTAGCCTGGATCCAAACTGAATTGTTCTATTTACATTTTGTGAATTCACTTTAAATCCAGGCTAGTAAGGTTCTGCTTCCGGGGAACACAATGTTCACCTTAACTGGTTTCTTGGGAAAGCACAGTAGGTTCTCCATAGTAGGCTAGACGAACAGGCTCCGACTCAGAGAGCCATGACTCATGCTTCTCAGGTGCTAATCAATAGATTAATGGAACGCCACAATTGCCTGCAACATGACCTCGTTAGTTTGTTTGTCTGCCCAGCAGTGTCTCACATTACAGGTGATTCTTACGATGTTGATTACCTTGCGCTGGACTGCCTGTCTGTTTTGCATCCTTGCTTGTCTATTTGCATTGTTCTGATGGATGGTTCTGTTTCCTAAATGTAACAAGCAGGAAACACGATTGTCCGGATGTTGCCGCCCCAAATGTTTTCTTTATTGAATTGTTATAACCACCTCATGACAAACTAGCAAAGGATGAAAAAACACCTAGAATCTGTTTGGTTTTATAGTTGTGATACATATTACGTTAACTGGTCATAGGTTACAGGCTGTGAACCAATCACGTAAATCCGGTATGCTTTTGCAGTAATTCTGCATTCTTACCCAAATCAATTCAACTAACCATGTGCAGCTGTAATTCTATATGCTTACCAACATTAGATTAAATGGACATCATTTATTTATGTATAGAATATAGACATACCCAAAAATCGATGCAACAAGCCAGGTTAAAACTCTCCCTCTATGACTCAGTGGCTATGACTCAGTGTGTTTAGAGGAGAAATGAAAGGGACATTTGAAGGTCTCAGGGAGTGTTCTCTCTGGAGAGAGCTTCTTGAGAGCAATCAATAGTTTGTGTTTCCACCACTCACTGCCCTCCCTACGTCCCTTATGTACTGCGAAAGGAAGGCTAGGTGGTGTACTGTAACACCCATCTATACACCTCTCAGCTCTAATCATTTCAGCTCTGGTCAGTCAAAACATTTGCGAGACACACACCTATTCCCTTTGACATATTCAGAATGTTCATCATGAAAAGGTGGACACCTACTGCTTTGAGACCAAGTCATGTCCATTGATCGCATGTAATTTAACCATAAGCTTGCAGTGACTGACTGGTACTGTAATTATAATAGGGATTATATTGTAGGAAGTGGTGGGGTTGGATCCCAATTTAGAATTAGAATCTTACAACATTGTTTTATTAACAATCCACAAGTGCATAAGGAACACAGTATTTCCCCGTTCCATAAGAGCCTCTATGTTTCATAGGAACCTCTAATACCAAACATGTTTATGTCTGATAGTAATCATTACATTTTTTAGTTGAAGAGTGTTCTCAGTTTGCTTCGTGTGTTTTTTCCAGGACTTTGTGCAAGTGAGCCCTGAATCGAGGAACTACAAAGGAATAGCCATCTCCCTGCTGGTCATAGTGGCAGTTTGCTCCCTCATCACCATGTCTGTCTTTGTTCTCACGCCAGGTACTGTACCCACCAGGGGACCAAGAGACCTCATGGGGTTTATTTTTAGGGTCATAGTTACTGTAGGCCTGTATTCTAACTAACAGAATATAAGAATCAGAATTTTTCCTGGTCAGGTTATGTAGTCAGAGCCCTGAGTTTTTCTAAACAGTTTCATGATCAGGGTAATATTGACTGTTGTTATGTGTGTATGAATATCAATTATTTTCCTGTGTGATTTTTATCCTCATCAGGCTGTAATATCTGTATTTTGATAACTGCCCTGACACTGTTATCCTATTTTCAGTGGAACTTCCTGGTGCGGCTAACTCCAGACTTACTGTGCTGGACCTGTTTAAACCAGAGTTCTCGGTGCACGATCCTGAGGCCAGGTGGATAAGTGGTAAGTACTTTCAGGATAACCGTCTAACATTCCTGTTGTAACGAAGCCTTTAGACTGATCCCTATCCTCTCAATCTGATTGAGTCTCACGTGAAAAGGTTGGATTTCATTCAAATGCACCCCCAAAAGCAACAGTTTATAAGCCCTCAGCAGTGCCACAAAGGGTCTGTCCAGGAGGCTACTATTATAAGAGAAAGGGTCTGTCCAGGAGGCTACTATTATAAGAGAAAGGGTCTGTCCAGGAGGCTACTATTATAAGAGAAAGGGCCTGCCCAGGAGACTACTATTATAAGAGAAAGGGCCTGCCCAGGAGGCTACTATTATAAGAGAAATGGTCTGTCCAGGAGGCTACTATTATAAGAGAAAGGGTCTGTCCAGGAGGCTACTATTATAAGAGAAAGAGTCTGTCCAAGAGGCTACTATTATAAGAGAAAGGGTCTTCCCAGGAGGCTACTATTATAAGAGAAAGGGTCTGTCCAGGAGGCTACTATTATAAGAGAAAGGGCCTGCCCAGGAGGCTACTATTATAAGAGAAAGGGTCTGTCCAAGAGGCTACTATTATAAGAGAAAGGGTCTTCCCAGGAGGCTACTATTATAAGAGAAAGGGTCTGTCCAGGAGGCTACTATTATGAGAGAAAGGGTCTGTCCAGGAGGCTACTATTATAAGAGAAAGGGTCTGTCCAGGAGGCTACTATTATAAGAGAAAGGGTCTTCCCAGGAGGCTACTATTATAAGAGAAAGGGTCTGTCCAGGAGGCTACTATTATGAGAGAAAGGGTCTGTCCAAGAGGCTACTATTATAAGAGAAAGGGTCTGTCCAGGAGGCTACTATTATAAGAGAAAGAGTCTTTCCAAGAGGCTACTATTATAAGAGAAAGGGTCTTCCCAGGAGGCTACTATTATAAGAGAAAGGGTCTGTCCAGGAGGCTACTATTATGAGAGAAAGGGTCTGTCCAGGAGGCTACTATTATAAGAGAAAGGGTCTGTCCAGGAGGCTACTATTATAAGAGAAAGGGTCTTCCCAGGAGGCTACTATTATAAGAGAAAGGGTCTGTCCAGGAGGCTACTATTATGAGAGAAAGGGTGTGGCCAGGTTGGCTAGTTTTTGGAAGATATTAGGCTACAGTCTATCTGATAGTTGGATGAGGGTGACAGAGATTCTATTCTCTTGACATGATCCTACAATCATAAAGAAACGATTAAATCATAGATTTTAGTTTGTTGTTGTTTTACATTTTAAACGTTGTTTCACTCGGAAGCAGAGCATTCTGAACCTCTCAAGTCAAGCATGGGAGTATTCCTGCAAGCTCTCATCTCATCTTGAGCTATAATGACAGCTGAGAGTTTAGCATGGCATGGGAGCAACACCTCCTGACCTGTCTCAGTAAAACAGATGGCCTCCCAGTCATGCCTCAACTCTGGCCGGTTTGCCAAAACAGGGTGGACTCTATCTCAAGCCATCACTGGGAGCCCCTCTGGGATATACTCTCAGGTCAAATCTCCCTGCCCCATATCCAGAACAACACCCCTTTCTCCAAAACCTAGCAGGTTTCATAATAGTGTGAGAGAATAATTTGGGGTGGCAGCGCTGGTGTCTGTTCTGTTGCCTGAGCTAGTGTGGTTCCTTTTCGATCTTCTTGGCCACAGCGAGCGGGCTGTCTTCCAGCCTGTGTATGAAATGGAGGCCTGGAAGCCTGCGGAGAGCTTTTCCATCCAAGGGTAGCAAATACAAATGACTTTTTCAGTCGCCTGTTGATTCTCATTATGGGGATTGGAGTGTGATGCCTTCTCGCACACTGTGTTGACCTGATGGACTGCATTAACTCTTATGGGCTTCCTGTCGTTTTTCACAACGCCTTCCATGATGGATCAAGCCATATCGTCCGCCCCCTCGTCCGCTCATGCTGACGTTTCTCCTTCTGTAGGACACATCGATAAAACTTTGCTACCCCCCCATAAAACACTGTGAGAAATATAATGACTGGTGATTTCATCACCACCTCTCTCATGTTAGCTGACATTACGTTATAGTGGTAAATATTGGTGAGATTAGAGCCAAGCTAACAGGTGGTATGAAGACAGACATAAAGACAGAAAGACAGACAGACAGACAGTGATGTCAGGGTGAAAGGCGGTGGTCTGCCATGGCACAGCTGCAGAGACTGTTCCTGCTAGGACCTCATTACATTTGGGGGGATTATCTTGGTGAGTGCTCCCTATCTGCCTGCTGCTAGCGTGCTATGCTACAGCACGATCAGACTGTTTCTAAGTAGACAGAACCCCTTAGAAAAGCTGCTCAGGTTTAGGCTATTACCATTATAAAACTAGTGTTCACAATCGCATACATTTTAACTGAATTTGATTTTTTTAACACCTTGTTTGAAATGATCAGCACTGACTGTGTATCACATGTAGTGTTCATTTCACATGTTGTAAGTAGTGTTGTAATAGTAAACGTACTCTTGCTGATCATGATATTTAGTATGGCCCTTGTTATTTTCTCGTGCGTACACTACATGAAATTCCAAACAACCTGCATCCCAACAATTTATTTAAATCTCATAGAAGTAATTTGTGTAACAACGCAAACTATATACCCTATTTATCGATTTCCTGGATATATTGTACATGGTGTATATTATTCTCAACAGTCTGGGGAAGGATAAAGAACTGTTTGTTCTGGCCAGTGGGATGTACTGTATATGTGACTTATGTAAATGAGAACTAACCCAAAATGTTCACACAGCATAGTAGTCAGAACACGTCTTCATGTATTTTAATCAGCGAAGAGGACACAATGTTCATGCCAATTATAGCCTCGGAAATGTGAACACCATACACACTCTGTTTGCCCCGGTAAAATGTGGTTGTCCAAACATATAGAATATGAAGTGGTTGTCCATAAATATAGAATATGAAGTGTAAATTATACTATAATTTGAGACATTAGATTGGAAGCGGTGGTAGGTATACCCAGGGGGATATGATGAGTGATTCAATATAGCATCAACTTCATCACCACACTCTTACCCTATTAGCTTGTCCACACACGTGCCCAGCATGATCATTACTACCAACATATGTGATTCCATAACCTCTGACATGTCTCTGTAATAATTCATTATTCATGTTCACCTCTGTATTCATATATATTTTCATGTCCATGTTTTAGTGACTGAAACAATATTTCTGTTAATCACTAATACCGTAGTAGGTTCTCAAACTGGAAGACATATTTTTAGCAGAAGCTTTTATCCAAAGTGCATACATTTTCGCATGGGTGGCCCCAGCAGGAATCTAACTCGTAATTCTGACCTTGCTAGTGCCATACTCCATCATTTGAGCCCCACAGGAACACACACCTTTTACCTGATTATGGTCTACATAGATAGTGGTTGAATGTCATGTGAGGAAGGCTATTTAAATATTATAATTGCCTAGCCTTGTGGACATAGGAGGAATTTTCATTAACTGAATAAAAATATATTTCTAGCGACGTCACCGAGGCAGAGACAGCAGTGGCTAAGCGAACGTGCTGTTTAAAGATTATAGTGCCACATGAGCTCCAGCTAGATAGTGTGACTCACCACATAGGCTACAGGCTTCGAACCTGGCTTGTTGGTTGTCTTATTCCTAGTTTTCCTGATATGAAAGTATTGCTAAATGGTCTATAGTAGATCAGGGTTTCTCAAACTCGGTCCTGGGGCCCTCCCTGGGCGCACGTTTTGGTTTTTTGCCCTATGACAACACAGCTTATTCAAATAGCCAACTTATCATCAAACTTTGATTATTTGAATCAGCTGTGTGGTGCTAGGGCAAAAACCAAAACGTGCACTCACGGAGGGCCCCAGGACCGAGTTTGAGAAACGCTGTAGAAGGCTACCCTTTTCACAGTCTGAGCTTAGCTGTACTGCACTGGCCTGGTTACACATCCACCATAGTTGCTGGAATATCATCATAGTTTACCTGTATTGTCATGTCAAAAGTACAAGTTGAGGTGTCATTGAAATATTACAATTGTGTTGGACCAGTGAAGCATGTAGCTTCCTACTCCTCTCCGTTAACCTCCCAATGGATCAGTTAGACATCCTCCACGTTTTAGGAACCACCTGAGGATCCGCCCCTCCAAAATAATTCATGCTTTGGCATGTTTTTGTAAGATGTTTTGAGTGAAAACACAAAGGTGTATTTACAAGCAGTAAGCTAACGTTCCAGACCCCGCAATGTCCTTGCCATTTAACACATTTGAGCATTGCTAGGTGGCTTTGTCGATTTTTATTAAATGTTCTATTGTTATTTTGTATTGATTTGAGGAATTCAGTTCTATAATATATAATATAATGCTGACCAAGTATTTTACACTCGTTCTGCATGATTTATCATACCAGTTACGTAGCTGCATTTAAGACCACATTTTTACTCAGAGCAACTGACCGAGCCAACAACAGTGAATTGGGAGCCATATTCCTAAAGATAGATAGTGCGATTTGTAATGCCAAATAAAAGGAAGCCATTGCAGTAATGTGGCTGGCTGGCTGGCTGACTGCAGGTCAAAAAGGTTTTGCTCAGTAGAAATGAGGAGAGGCACTCTTGAAATGAACTGCTGGAAAATGAAGTGCCAGTCAGTCTAGCGATGGGGGACTAAGAGAACCCTCTCCCCCCTCTCTCCATCTCCTTCTCCCTCTCTCTCTTTGGGGTCTGACATGGATATTGATAAGTATATACAGTGTCAGAATGTGTAGGCCTATTTTCTTCTTATCTAAAATATGGTTATCAATGAGCATTTGACAACATTTTTCTTGTAACATTTTACAGATTCAGAGGTTTTGTACAGGAACCGAGACGGCCACGTCATCAAGTTCAACTTTGCTTTAAATGAAACAGAAATGATCCTGAGAAATAGCACATTTGTAAGTAGCTTGCCACCTATGGGTCCCCCTCTCTAACCTCAATTGACCGATCAGCATTCATAACACAGTACCATATTTAATGATCAGCATTCATAACACAGTACCATATTGACCCATCAGCATTCATAACAAAGTACCATATTTAATGATCAGCATTCATAACACAATACCATATTTAATGATCAGCATTCATAACACAATATCATATTTAATGAGCATCATTCATAACACAATACCATATTTAATGATCATCATTCATAACACAGTACCATATTTAATGATCAGCATTCATAACACAGTACCATATTGAACCATCAGCATTCATAACACAGTACCATATTTAATGATCATCATTCATAACACAATACCATATTTAATGATCATCATTCATAACACAATACCATATTTAATGATCATCATTCATAACACAGTACCATATTTAATGATCAGCATTCATAACACAGTACCATATTGAACCATCAGCATTCATAACACAGTACCATATTAAATGATCAGCATTCATAACACAGTACCATATTGACCCATCAGCATTCATAACAAAGTACCATATTTAATGATCAGCATTCATAACACAATACCATATTTAATGATCAGCATTCATAACACAATACCATATTTAATGATCATCATTCATAACACAATACCATATTTAATGATCATCATTCATAACACAGTACCATATTTAATGATCAGCATTCATAACACAGTACCATATTGAACCATCAGCATTCATAACACAGTACCATATTTAATGATCAGCATTCATAACACAGTACCATATTGAACCATCAGCATTCATAACAAAGTACCATATTTAATGATCAGCATTCATAACACAATACCATATTTAATGATCATCATTCATAACACAGTACCATATTGATCCATCAGCATTCATAACACAATACCATATTTAATGATTATCATTCATAACACAATACCATATTTAATGATCATCATTCATAACACAGTACCATATTTAATGATCAGCATTCATAACACAGTACCATATTGACCCATCAGCATTCATAACACAGTACCATATTGACCCATCAGCATTCATAACAAAGTACCATACTGACCCATCAGCATTCATAACACAATACCATATTGACCCATCAGCATTCATAACACAGTACCATATTGACCCATCAGCATTCATAACAAAGTACCATACTTACCCATCAGCATTCATAACACAGTACCATATTGACCGATCAGCATTCATAACAAAGTACCATACTGACCCATCAGCATTCATAACACAGTACCATATTGACCCATCAGCATTCATAACACAGTACCGTATTGACCCATCAGCATTCATAACAAAGTACCATATTTAATGATCAGCATTCATAACACAATACCATATTTAATGATCAGCATTTATAACACAATACCATATTTAATGATCATCATTCATAACACAATACCATATTTAATGATCATCATTCATAACACAGTACCATATTTAATGATCAGCATTCATAACACAGTACCATATTTAATGATCAGCATTCATAACACAGTACCATATTGAACCATCAGCATTCATAACACAGTACCATATTTAATGATCAGCATTCATAACACAATACCATATTTAATGATCATCATTCATAACACAGTACCATATTTAATGATCATCATTCATAACACAGTACCATATTGATCCATCAGCATTCATAACACAATACCATATTTAATGATCATCATTCATAACACAATACCATATTTAATGATCATCATTCATAACACAGTACCATATTTAATGATCAGCATTCATAACACAGTACCATATTGACCCATCAGCATTCATAACAAAGTACCATACTGACCCATCAGCATTCATAACACAGTACCATATTGACCCATCAGCATTCATAACAAAGTACCATACTGACCCATCAGCATTCATAACACAATACCATATTGACCCATCAGCATTCATAACACAGTACCATATTGACCCATCAGCACTCATAACAAAGTACCATACTGACCCATCAGCATTCATAACACAGTACCATATTGACCCATCAGCATTCATAACAAAGTACCATACTGACCCATCAGCATTCATAACACAGTACCATATTGACCCATCAGCATTCATAACACAGTACCATATTGACCCATCAGCATTCATAACAAAGTACCATACTGACCCATCAGCATTCATAACACAGTACCATATTGACCCATCAGCATTCATAACAAAGTACCATACTGACCCATCAGCATTCATAACACAGTACCATATTGACCCATCAGCATTCATAACAAAGTACCATACTGACCCATCAGCATTCATAACACAATACCATATTGATCCATCAGTATTTACAACACAGTACCTTGTTGACCCATCACCATTCATAACACAGTACCATATTGACCCATCAGCATTAATTACCCAGTAGCATATTGACCCATCAGCATTCATAACACAGTACCATATTTAATGATCAGCATTCATAACACAATACTATATTGACCCATCAGCATTAATTACCCAGTACCATATTGACCCATCAGCATTAATTACCCAGTACCATATTGACCCATTATCCTTCATAACACAGTACCATATTGACCCATCAGCATTAATTACCCAGTACCATATTGGCCCATCAGCATTCATAACACAGTACCATATTGCATACAAATATCAAAGCTGAGCACATTGTCATTATTTGCCTCCTGTAGCATTGTGATAAATCAATTTAAATATTGAAAAGGTGTGGGCTACGGGATGAAGGATGAGGGGGTGTGTGGTTGTGAGACATTGCGGTGGGAACGTGCGTCTGAGCAGGTGTGATGTCATTGATGTTTTTTGAAATTTGTGTCTGTCTGTTTATTGTATTTTGTTTATGTATGGTTAATATTAGTTAACCATACATACAAAATAGTCAAAAAAATATATATAATAATCGTAAAAACAACATCTGACAGGTCATGTTTTATGTGTTGCATAAGGCTAAGTGGCTTTGGACTGTCATTGGCAGGCTTGCTTTTTGACATTTAATAATCTAACTGGGCGGAAGGCAGGGCACCATTAATCCCTGTTTAAAGTTTAGATATGCTAGCTACAATTTTGGGTGGAATGGTCATATGCCTGTGATTGTAATAGTACGGTGGCCCTAAGGGGCAAAGTACAGTATACAGGCTGTGTATTGGTTTACCATCATCTGAATTAATTCTTCGATCTACAGTGCATTTGGAAAGTATTCAGACCCCTTCCCTTTTTCCAGATTTTGTTACGTTACAGCCTTATTCTAAAATGGATTATTAACCAAAAATAAAAACAGAAATACCTTATTTACATAATTTTATTTAAGTATTAAGACCCTTTTCTTTGTGACTCGAAATTGAGCTCAGGTGCATCCTGTTTCCATTGAACACCCTTAAGATGTTTCTACAACTTGATTGGAGTCCACCTGTGGTCAATTTAATTGATTGGACATGATTTGGAAAGGCACACACCTGTCTATATAAGGACCCACAGTTGACAGTGCATGTCAGAGAAAAAAAACAAGCCATGAGGTCGAAGAAATTGTCCGTAGAGCTCCGAGACAGGACTGTGTCGAGGCACAGATCTGGGGAAGGGTACCAAAAAATGTCTGCAGCATTGCAGGTCCCCAATAACACAGTGGCCTTCATCATTCTTAAATGGAAGAAGTTTGGAACCAGCAAGACTCTTCCTAGAGCTGGCCACCCGGTCAAACTGAGCAATCGGGGGAGAATGGCCTTGGTCAGGGAGGTGACCAATAACCCAATGGTCACTCAGACAGAGCTCCAGAGTTCCTCTATGGAGAAGGGAGAACCATCCCGAAGGAAAACCATCTCTTCTGCACTCCACCAATTAGGTCTTTATGGTAGAGTGGCCAGACGGAAAACACTCCTCAGTAGAAGTAACATGACAGCCCACTTAGAGTTTGCCAAAAGGCACCTAAATACTCTCAGACCATGAGAAACAAGATTCTCTGATCTGATGAAACCAAGATTGAACTATTTGGCCTGAATGCCAAGCCTGGAGGAAAACTGGCACCATCCCTGCGGTGAATCATGGTGGTGGCAGCATCATGCTGTGGGGATATTTTTCAGTGGCAGGGACGGGGAGACTAGTCAGGATCGAGGGAAAGATGAACGAAGCAAAGTGCAGAGAGTTCCTTGATGAAAACCTGCTCCATAGCACTCAGAACCTCCGACTGGGGCAAAGGTTCCCCTTCCAAGAGGACAACGACCTTAAGCACACAGCCCAAGGCAACACAGGAGTGGCTTCGGGACAAGTCTCTGAATGTCTTTGAGTGGCCCAGCCAGAGCCCGGACTTGAACCCGATCGAACGTGTCTGAGACCTGAAAATAGCTTTACAGCAACGCTCCCGATCCAACCTTACAGAGCTTGAGAGGATCTGCAGAGAAAAATGGAGAAAATTGTACAAGCTGTGTCAAGCTTGTACAACGACCTTAAGAAAACAAGCTTGACACACACTGTTTTTGCTTATGGGGTATTGTGTGTAGATTAAGAATAAGGGTGTAACGTAACAAAACATGGGAAAAGTCAAGGGGTCTGAATACTTTCCGAATGTACTGTGTGCACAAGATACTTCCTAGATCTATGTACAAGATGTATTAACCTTCAGATGTTTTATTTGTGACTTCTGTCTTTCCCTTGTCCTAGGTGTCTTTCAAAGTAGCCAAATATTCTCTCTCTCCAGACATGAAATACGTGCTATTTGCTTACGAAGTGAAACAGGTAGGATATGAATAGTCGTTAATAAATGACTGTTGTTTGTGGATTACCCTTACACTTTTAAATAACAGTTACGAGAGATAAGCATGTAAACACATACAGTACAACGTCACAGGGCGTTGTTAGTACACCAAATGTCAACTGAGTACAATTGTCTTCCACCAGAGCAGTATGAAATTTGGATCACCTTTCAGCCAAACAAATGATTATATAAATAACCAAACAGCTACAGAATGAATCAGTGTTTCCCATGACCCTAAGCATAGTTTCAATTGTAATTCCTTGATTCCTCGCCTCCTCTCCCCTCGCCTCCTTCTCAGAATGCATAGGAGGAGATGGTCCGAAAGAAATCTCCGATCTTCTGTTTCAATGCGTTTTGAGAAGGAGTTGAGGAGAGAGGACTCAAGGATTGAAGGAAATTACAATTGAGATTCACCCATAGTCTGACCGGGAAGGAGACCAAACAGCAAATAGGCTCTGATCAGAAATCAGATTGCACCACCGGGGTTAATGGCAGGTGTACTAACCTCATTGAGTTTTATCTTCTTTCTCTTTCTTTATTCTTTATTCATCCTTCATGTGGTTTTCCGTTGTAATATTTAGGCCCTAACCAAGGATCTCTCATTGATTTCCTCTTTGTTTAATGGCTGGATCGCTGGCAACCAAGGTTTGGAAACATTGCACCAGAATGGGATTCCATGGACTGATGCAAATGTTGTTTAGTTGTGTTATGCATTATTATTATGCAGTATCAAAGGTGGTGTGCAACCAAGTTTGCGTGATGATTAACCTTGCCTGGCAACTGAAGACTTGCGTTGGCTCCCTGAGCTGTGCGGGCTAACACAGTCTTGAATTCCTTTTGGAAACAATTACATTGTGGAATCCCAACATGTGATTTCTAACATGATTCATTCGCATCATATATGCTTTAGTGTTGTCTATTATTTATTATAACATTAATTGTCAGTACTTTTAATCTCAGGTGTACAGACATTCCTATACGGCATCGTACATTGTTTACAACATCCACACAAGGTAAGAGACTGAATGGACTGGTTGATGCTTTATGTCTTGTATTGACATGCATACTGAAGAACATACTGTATTATGTATGATACACCCAATCTTTGACACCTCTAGTTCAACAACAGATGGGGTTTGTTCATGCCTGTCTGCCTGTCTTTGTGTACTTTAGTGTGTGTGCTTGCGTTTCAGGGAGGTGTGGGAATTGAATCCTCCGGAGGTCCAGAATGCAGTGCTCCAGCATGCAGCGTGGGGTGTGAGGGGACAGCAGCTGGTGAGTCTCTCCTCTCCTCTTCTATGATGCCATAGACTTCCTCTTTTCACTCTCTCTCTCTCACCCAATCGGAAATCAACCTATGGGCACAGCTCCTAGACTGTCATAGATGCCTCGTCACAAATATGAAAGAAATTGATAGGTGTGAGCATTATCGACGGCTTTTGTACAGGGTTCCATCTAGATGTGTTGAATGTGCTTTTCTGGCATGCAGGAGACCCGGTTTCAAACCCAGTCGTCACACTAGGGATTGGTATCAAATTTGCCGTATTTATATTTCTTATGATGGCCAGTTGTGGTACAGTTTCTCATGTGAAGATGTAGAAAGCACCATTTGTTGTGTATCAGGCGGCCATTTTGACAGAAGGGGGTCCTGTTACAGATGGGGATGCAGACTACACTTATCCGGACCAGACATCTTTGAGCTTCTGTTACTCTGTTCAGAGTTTGTTTGGTCACAAACAAAACCCAGCATGTGATTTTTGTCTGGCCGAACTACTGCCGGCCTAACGAAGTGCACTTGATTGTTAAAAGGGTACAAAAGTGAACGTGTTAAAGGAACTGATTGAAAAAGAGAATACTGAAGTTTAGCAATATATAATAATTAATCAATATCAAATCAAATTGTATTAGCCACATGCCCCGAATACAACAGGTGTGGTGTAGACCTTACAGTGAAATGCTTACGTACGAGCCCCTAACCAACAGTGCAGTTTCAAAAAAGTACAGATTAGAATAAGAGATAAAAGTAACAAGAGCAGCAGCAAAAAATAACAATATATACAGGGGGGTGCCGGTACAGAGTCAATGTGCGGGGCCAGATGAGGTAGTATGTACATGTAGGTAGAGTTATCAAAGTGACCATGCACAGATGACAACAGAGAGTGGCAGTGGTGTGGGGAGGGGAGGGGGGGGGGGGCAATGCAAATAGTCTGGGTAACCATTTGACTAGACGTTCAGGAGTTTTATGGCTTGGGGGTAGAAGCTGTTTAGAAGACTCTTGGACCTAGACTTGGCGCTCTGGTGCCGCTTGCCGTGTGGTAGCAGAGAGAACAGTCAATAACTAGGGTGGCTGGAGTCTTTGACAATTTTTAGGGCCTTCCTCTGACACCGCCTGGTATAGAGGTCCTGGATGGCAGGAAGCTTGGCCCCAGTGATGTACTGGGCCGTTCGCACTACCCTCTGTAGTGCCTTGCGGTCGGACGCAGGGAGTACAGGGAGGACAGGAAGGGGCTGAGCACGCACCCTGAGGGGCCCCTGTGTTGAGGATCAGTGTGGCGGATGTGTTGTTACCTACCCTTACTGTACCACCTGGGGGGTGGCCCATCAGGAAGTCCAGGATCCAGTTGCAGAGGGAGGTGTTCAGTCCCAGGGTCCTTAGCTTATTGATGAGCTTTGAGGGCACTATGGTGTTGAATGCTGAGCTGTAGCCAGTGAATAGCATTCTCACATAGGTGTTCCTTTTGTCCAGGTGGGAAAGGGCAGTGTGGAGTGCAATAGAGATTGCATCCTCTGTGGATCTGTTGGGGCGGTATGCAAATTGGAGTGGGTCTATTGTTTCTGGGATGATGGTGTTGATGTGAGCCATGACCAGCCTTTCAAAGCACTTCATGGCTACAGACATTTAGGTAGTCATTTAGACAGGTTAACTTAGTGTTCTTGGGCACAGGCACTATGGTGGTCTGTAAAACATGTTGGTATTACAGACTCGAACAGGGATGTTGAAAAATGTCAGTGAAGACACTTGCTAGTTGGTCAGCGCATGCTCGCAGTACACGTCCTGGTAATCCGTCTGCGGCCTTGTGAATGTTGACCTGTCTATAGGTTGACCTGTCTAAAGGTTTTACTCACAGAGAGCGTGGTACTACCAATTATGGTGCACTTTAATTCCTGATATGGATCATAGATAGAAATAATAAGTCATAATTTAAAAAATAGGTCATAATTTAAAATAAAATCACTACCATATTTCCCTGGCAGTGAACTAGTGCTGTATTGTAGCAGGATACTGATGGGAATCAGAGTCTGACTTTTGCTGTGCTATAGTTTCTTAGCCATCGTGCAAAGCACAATTGCAATTCTCCTTACTCTCATTTCAGATCTACATCTTTGAAAACAACATCTATTACCAATCAGATGTGCAGAGCAATTCTCTTAGGATTACTTCGTCGGGAGGGGAAGGAGTCATATTTAATGGAATCGCTGACTGGCTGTATGAAGGTTTGTCTGAATGCCAATTTACAGGTTCAGGGCGTACCCAAGGACACAATGTCAGGAAAGGTATTCCATGCATTGGAAATAAATAATGTGCAGCCACAAAGGAATTCATCACTTTCACAGTTGAACGGTTCTCAGTCGCATTCAGGGACGGATGGAATAAGAATTCAAAATTAACACTACTAACGATATTAGTCCCATTTCCGAAGAATAATTGAATAAATGAGAACTAACTCTGAATTTTTATCAAAGTTAATTAAATATAGATGAAGGAATGTCATTATTTCACTACAGCAGTGTTAAGTCTCCTCATGAATGGGCTATAATCTACACATTGTTCCATGCTCAGGGATAGCAGGTACAGTTTCATTCATAATTTGCACTTATTAATTACACCTTAATGATGGATTGTAGCCCTGACTTAATTAAGACCAATTTTATGTTTTATCTACATCGACCCAAAACTGTAAAATTCTTAATTTGTCATCCTTTTGACATATTTTCAGCAAGGTTGTGTAAAACACAGATTTCCAATTGATGCAGATACAAATTTGAACGTTCTCTTAAACTTCATTTACAATAACAAATTGATCTTATACAGTATATAGCAACTTCAAGTATGGTGTACAGAAGAAGCCTATATTCATGTGGATAGGAATAGATCCGAAAAAAAATGACAGTGTAGTTTCAACCTTGTGTTTTTAGAGGAGATTCTGCAGTCACACATCGTCCACTGGTGGTCACCTGACGGAGAGAGACTGGCCTTCCTCATGATCAACGATACCCTGGTACCCAACATGTTCCTGCCCCGGTTCACTGGCAGCCCCTACCCCAGATCACAGGAGTACCCATACCCCAAGGTAATGGAAAGACGCAATATAATGGGATAGCATGCTGCTGTAGAAAGTGAGTGTATTTGTCTGTGTCATTATTTTGCCCCCATTGGTGAAATTGTGCTTGCTTGTTGGAAAAACAACGCTATTGGTTTTAGCAACAGCAACAAAAACTGTTGGCTCAAGAAACAGTCATTTCAGTTCGGATGATATAACTATTGTATGTCTTTGTTGATACACACAGTGTACTAGATTTGAGCTTCGGAAGTCATGTTTCTGTGCTATCGATTGATGTGCTGTATTATATGTACTGCATGTCGATACAACAACTATGGCTATCCAGTTACGATTATCCCGTGCATAGAGTTGGTTACAACTACTGCACACATAAAGGTCTTATATTCTGATAGATCAAGTATTTATGGAGTCTCATCAAAAGGGAAATTGGAAACTGAATAAATGATTAGACAAAATGATCAGAACCCTGCTCAGATTTTATAGGAGGAGGTAATAGCGCTTCTAACAAAGGCTGTGATGGTTATGGAATTTTGGATTACGGTTATTTGTCAGCCAAATGGTCACGGTTATAGTTACAAGTATAACTGTTCGAATAACAAACAAAAAAAAGAAGCACATATTCTCCTCTGGCTCCTGACTGCACGTCTGGTCTTTTTGAATGCCCGGCTGTCTACAGTCAGCTGTTCGTTCCAGAACACCAAACGGACTACTTTTATCTTCCCTCGTCGCTCCTTACATCGGCTGTTAGATGTGAATCGGGCTTACTCTTACTTACTGCTTTTAGGTGAAGTTTGTCGACTTAGACATGACGTTCTTCATCCATACTCGTTGTTTACCGTGCCAGCCCTACTTCTAACACATCTAAATCTGCCTGAAAAAAGAAGCCTGCTTGTATGAAGTATTCACAATGATATTCTGCCAGTTCATTCCTTACCTCCAGGGATAAAAAATATATATATATATTTGCTCTGTCATCTCTGAGATTATCGCTGGTTGGATGTTAAGCTAGGACAGACATCCAAATTGTCCAGGCAAAACAAAGACGTTAAGCTAGGACAGACATCCAAATGGTCCAGGCAAAACAAAGACGTTAAGCTAGGACAGACATCCAAATGGTCCAGGCAAAACAAAGATGTTAAGCTAGGACAGACATCCAAATGGTCCAGGCAAAACAAAGATGTTAAGCTAGGACAGACATCCAAATGGTCCAGGCAAAACAAAGATGTTAAGCTAGGACAGACATCCAAATGGTCCAGGCATAACAAAGATGTTAAGAAGATAATAACCTGTGAGGTCATTTGAAACATTGATTGTTAGCATAGTTTATAATGAATTGCTGAATATCCACTGTTCATGCACCTTGGTTTGAAAGCGGTGTAGCGACAGTATTGGTTTTTCTCAGTATACTTAATAATTGACTTTATGAGGATCTGTTTGCTGACAGGCTGGCCAGCCCAACCCTACAGTCAGGCTGTTGGTGGTGAACCTGTATGGCCCCACACACACTCAGGAGCTGGTACCACCTGATGGCTTGAAAGGAAGGTGAGGAAGACACATCATTCTGGCATTCCGGTTCTTTTAATCTGCATTTGTAATTGTTGTGGTGCCACCAGGCATGCCAGGTTATTCTTTGCATGTTATTTCTTTACTAACCGTTATAGCCAGTATATCGACAATTGAATCTGTATGTATGCATGTTTAAATGTTTCCAGGGGCAGACTGGGACCAGAAATCCGTATTGTAATTTCTAACACACTGGCCCATTTTTTCCTTGAGACCCCCACACCTGTCCATATTATTCCTCAATTATATTCCACCATTATTAGCCAGAAAGTGATCATTTTGCATGAAAAATTCTAGTTAAAGAGGCCCATAGACTAAAAATGAACCAGCCAGTCTGCCCCTGATTGTTACAGTGCATGTTTGATCAAGTGCTATTCACAAGTACACAACACCCATCATTCAGAAATATGATTAAAATGTCCCAGAGAAGTAGTTGCTCTACGTCTGAATGTTTGTCTGACGTTGACCCAGAGAACACTATGTGAGTATGGTGAAGTGGATCAGCAACACCCATGCAGCGGTACGATGGCTCAACCGGCCCCAGAACGTATCCTTCCTCACTGTGTGTGACGCCACCATCGGATCCTGTGTACAGGTCGGTTTTTCCTTCACCTACGCTAAGATGGTCCTCACTAGAAATGGGTTTTATTGGTGTCGTCTGTGTCGTACTCCATGTTGGATCTAAGACGTGTTCCTTCACTTGAATTTCAGAAACATGAGGAAGCTTCAGATCTCTGGCTCACCAGACAGGTAAGCTGACATGTAAATGTTCTATAATATTAGCAATTCATATTTCCATCTAGTAACATTTTATTTGAATGCTATTGTGGGCTTGATTTGCTCCAAATTGTGCTGCAATTTTAAAACAGTGAGTATTGTATCTATATGCTAATAGTAAAGAGGAAATTGATGCACGTTGACTGTCCCTTAAATCCAATGTCCTCAGAACCAGGAGCCAGTGTTTTCAAAGGACGGGAGCAGGTTTTTCCTGACCATACCGGTGAAGCAGGGGGGACAAGGAGACTTCCATCATATTGCCATGTTCACCAAATCGGTGGGTGCTGTCATACTCCAATTCTGAAATAGACATTGGTTGTCTTGTCATTCTCCGGCTTTTTCAGTGCTCACTATGTGTCTTTATTATTTTTTTTAAACATGTTTTTATCGAAAAAAATCACAATTTGTCTTTTCTCAGTTCAGAAGTGATCAAAATGATGCCCGTCACTTGACGTCAGGCAACTGGGAGGTGACCAAGATATTAGCCTATGATGAGGGGGAGCAAACCATGTAAGTCTGTCCGATCCTTTCAGATCAGTTATGAGAATAATCGAATATCATATTTCGTGTTACAGATATGAGCTTCAACAAGTGTTGACCTTTTTTTCTCTTTTCAAACATCTCTTCTGTTGAAACTATTCTATTTGTAACTATAGTTTCCTGTACTTGCCCGAGTTAAAGTCATTCTGCTTTCACCTATATACTGTAGATATTTTATCGGTACTCAAGACTCCCCACAAAAGAGACACGTGTACAGGTGAGAAATGATTCTAAAACATTTTCCCCGGGAAGAAATGCGCATGCTGAAAGTATTCTGCTCAATAACACCAGACATTTCAGCCGCATTCTAGTAGCCGTTAGCCCTATTCAGCTCCAGTTTGTTTTATCCTTCCGTATTGCATAGATGTAATACATTGTTGAAATGCAATTATGCAATCCCTCTTTCAGTGCATCTACTATTGGTCTGTTCTCTCAACGATGTTTGACCTGTGAGATGAACCAGGAAGCATGCACATTCTTCGATGCAGACATCAGCCCGAACAAACAGCATGTTATTCTACAGTGTAAAGGTACGAGTCTGGTCTGTGTTTTTCGTTCTGGAAACCATTCAGACAAATACAGCTTTATGTGGATATGTTATAGCCACTGTAGTAAAACCCAACTTATTCTGTGTAATGTACGAGATCTTGTTAAGGAGTAATTATGTCAATTATGCCATTATGTATTTTATGATATAGTAGCAGATGGCGCCTGGGTCTCCTAACCACTGCTCTAATAACTATATCCCACGGGTGACGTCGTTGGGCTTACATAGGCTAGGGTAGCTACAATACTACTATAAAACCATGTTAGAATATCATACTGAGCGTTTGTTCAGTCTCAAAGCGATGCTATGCAGTATTGCCAGTGTATCTTCTGTTCCACAGGTCCCTGTGCTCCATCTGTGATGCTACAGAGTTTTAATGATGTAAACAGTGAGTAATACTAAGTATTGATGTGAACTCTCGTCTCCTGTACTGTACTGTTTCCAGTCTGTTTTAATGGTTCCTATTTCATATTTGGCCACGAGATTGTTGGCTGTGTTTCACGTCGTGTGAAATAGATTTTCATCAGCTGTCCAAATGACATTTTCTGGCAAGGTTTAAATGATAATCTGGAAAGTATTTTTTAATGCAAATGATATTGATTTGAATTTTTTATGCATGGCTGCTTTTCAATGATACTGAATATGAGGCATAATTGTACTGAAATTATGTAATTGGTGACAGTCTAAAACAAAGGATCACAGGGCATCTGGTTTAGATGCAGTGGCCTATGTGAAGTCAGCCAACTGTATTAGAAAAATGTCAAACTCAAATGAATCTGCTTCTTGAAACAATCTGTTGATTGATTTTCCCATCACAGTTTAATACCTATTATTATCAGTATCCTTGTGTCTCTTTACACACAGTATGTTAATGGTTACTTTCACACTTTATCCTCACAGCTTACTTTATATTGGACAACAACATGCCTCTGAGAGCTGCCTTGGAAATCAAAAAGATCTCTAAGTCAGATGTCAGGGTTATTCCAAGTGAAGACTTTGGTAACTAACCATTTCTCTCTGTGTATATTTCTTTATTTTTCTATTTGTATCTCTCTCTCTCTCTCTCTCTGCTATATAGTCTGCCAGTCACTTTTTTTTCCTCGTTCTCTCGCTCGCTCTCTCGCTACAGTATATTGTTTATTTGAATAACTATTGTAATTCAATATTTTCTTCTCACAGAGCTGCCTTTGAAACTCACCTATCCCCTTGACTTTTCTGAATCTCTTCTCTATGGCCTTCTTTTGATTGTGTAAGCATCGCTCCTCTTTCCTAGCATTCCAACATATTTACACAGTCTTAAGTACATTTTCATTCAGCAATACATTTAGAACTGAATACTTTACCTTGAGAACAAACACAGTGATTTTCTAACTCCAAGTCCATGATGTCAGATTACGCTTTCTTTCATTGAGGGAAGATGTTTTCACATAATATGGAACTTTAAATTAGTTAACGTGTTTGAGAAGCTTGAATCAACCACCCTCTCTCTCTCCCTCTCTTTCTCTCTCACTCCCCCTTCCGCCCCTCTTAGTGATGGTGGGCCTGGCAGTCAGTCGGTGAGTGATGAGTATGAGCTGGGTTGGGACTCGGTGCTGGTCAGTTGTGATGAGGTGATTGTGGCCAGGCTGGATGGCAGGGGGACAGGCTTCCGGGGCCTGAGAGTCCTGCAGCAGGTCCACCAGCGCCTGGGTACCGTGGATGTTCAGGACCAGATAGCTGCATTGGAGTATGTAACCTCCGACCAGCATGTGACGTGATGAGATATGACATAATTTTCTGGTTGCATACACATATTTAGCAGATGTATTACGGGTGTAGCAATATCTAACAATACACACAAATATAAAAGTAAAAGAATGCAATTAGAAAATAGAGAAATATTAGGATGAGCTATGTTGGAGCACAGAGTATGTATATATATATATATATATGGTTGAAGTTGTAAGTTTACATACACCTTAGCCAAATACATTTAAACTCAGTTTTTCACAACACATCAGTCAGGAAGTTGGTCTTGTCGCAAATGGGTCTTCCAAATGGACAATGATCCCAAGCATACTTCCAAAGTTGTGGCAAAATGGCTTAAGGACAACAAAGTTAAGGTATTGGAGTGGCCATCACAATCCTATAGAAATGTTGTGGGCAGAACTTAAAAAGCGTGTGTGAGCAAGGAGGCCAACAAACCTGACTTAGTTGAGGAATGGGCCAGAATTCACCCAACTTATTGTGAGAAGCTTGTGGAAGGCTACACGAAACGTTTGACCCAAGTTAAACAATTAAAAGGCAACGCTACCGAATACCAATTGAGTGTATGTAAACTTCTGACCTATTGGGAATGTGATGAAAGAAATAAAAGCTGAAATAAATAATTCTCTCTACTATTATTCTGACATTTCACATTCTTAAAATAAAGTGGTGATCCTAACTGACCTAAGACAAGGAATTTTTACTAGGATTAAATGTCAGGAATTGTGAAAAACTGAGTTTAAATGTATTTGGCTAAGGTGTATGTAAACTTCCGACTTCAACTGTATGTATATATATGTATATTTATTTACATATGATGGGATGTATAGACATTATGGACAGTATATGGAAAGAATATATATATGGACTATATATAATATACAATATGATATATGATGCGATATACACTATTAGATGATATGATACTATATACAATGCACTACATGAGATGTAATGTGATATACAGTGCGATACGATGCCATACAATATGATATAATACAATACCATAAGATAAGACAGGATGTGATATGATACAATATGGTGTAATATGATACAATATTTTCCCCTTTCCATTGAAATCCATAAAAAATTTATGGCATGGTTGTACACTCTTTAACTTCCCTGTCAGTCATCTGTGTTAAAGCCCTCATGAAATGTCTGGAAAAAGAATTAGTCATTCGGTTTTGGGTTGTTTTTATTTACTTATTACAGATACTTGATGACACTCCCATACATTGACCGCGCGCGGATCGGAATCTACGGAAAGGCAAGTTTAACTGCTGTCTTTCAGTTGATCACCATGCTTCACACTCACGGGTGTGTTCAACAAGTGAAGGTGTTCTTTTCTTTCCAGGGATACGGTGCTTACCTCACCTTGATGCTCCTGAGGTCCACGGCGCTGATTAAGTGTGCAGCTGCTAATTCCCCAGTGATTGACTGGAAACTTTACGGTGAGTAATGTTTCCATGATCTTACCCTTTAGGTCAGTTTCCTTGACAGAGATTAAACCTAGTCCTGGATTGAAAAGCAAGCTGAATGCACAATCTCCATTGAAATAGCTTTACAGTCTAGGTTTAGGCTCAATCTAGGATTGGGAAACCGGTGCTATGTGTTTTGTGTGAGTACATTTTCCACAACAAATGACATGAAATACTGTACAAATTTGATTATCAATGAAATTGAAGTTGAAAGAACTGAATACTTTTTTGAAACGTTGTGTACTTTCTCTACACGAAGCTTCAGCATTTTCAGAGCGATACTTTGGCCTGACGTCACAGAACGACAACAGATATCAAGTAAGTTGTTTATCACAGTCAATTTGTTGGTGTTATTGATGGTTTTCTATTTGTGGGTTCTACAGTTTATCACAGCAGATTGGAGAACAGTGGGAACTGTCACACTGAAGGGTGTGTGTGCGTGTGCGTGTGCGTGTGCGTGTGCGTGTGTGTGTGTGTGTGTTGGGTGTTCATGGGCCAGGTATTGTTCATCAGTCAGAATAATAACTCGTGAAGCCGTACAACTTCCTGTGTGAGATTACAGTGTAATCAGTGAAAGTGTTCCCCCGAAAGTGGGTTGTTAATATGTGGGCCACACAGTTCGAGCCATTTAAAATGTAAATGATGCTAGTTCAGAGAAGCAGGTCAAAATGATCGTAAACAAACAGCAGGGCATCACTCATACAGTCCTGAGAGGTAGATGGAAAAAGACATGAACACGTTCTGTTAATGAAGCAACACACTGGTTCCCCTGGGGGTGCTAGACAGGTTTGATCCAGTCCTGTATTGTAGCCTGGCTCAACCAGACTGGACACTGTGCTCAGCATTGATTGTGAAGTGAAGGAATAAGTGAGCAATCTGATTTAACAAGGCTAGTTGTATATCGTAATCTTTTCACAAACTCTTTATTCACTGCTGTGGTTGGTTTTCCCTCAGATATTGTTTTTTGTTCAAACCTGAGGTTTTGTTCAGCTTTTTGTGTATTTATGTGTATATTGATGTGAATATTGCTGTGTGAATATTGATGTGTATAGTGTATATTGATGTGACTATTGATGTGTATATTGATGCGTATATTGATGTGTATACTGTATATTGATGTGTATATTGATGTGAATATCGATGGGAACATTGATGTGTGTATTGATGTGTATTGATGTGTATACAGGGCTCATCTGTGAAAGAGACTTTGGTCTCAGCATGACTCCCGGTCAAAATCAAGGTTCAATAAAATAGAAAACCTGAGGTTACACTGTCTCCCATGTCTATTCTCTCAGGTTTCTAGAGTGCTTCCAAATATGAAAGGACTGCAAGGAAACATGATGAAAGGACCCCAAGGACCGGATTTTCTGTTGATTCACGGAACAGCTGATGGTAATTACCCTTTCGTCCAACAGAAATGGAAAATAGACGATCCTAAGTACGGCGTAATCAGCGATTGGCCTTGTGTTGTTTTCAAAGACAATTTGCGAAACCAATTGGTGTTATTTTGTTCTTTTCTCAGCAAATGTTCATTTCCAACATTCAGCGGAGTTGATTAAGCACTTGATCAAAATTGGAGCGAACTATACAATGCAGGTATGAGCCGTGATCCACAAATTTGAATGAAAATGTTGAATGAGTGATTACATAATGTGATTATTGAAGTGATTTTGATTGCTAGCCAATATATTTGCAACACACACACACACACAAACACCACTCAGGAAAAACATTAAGTGACTTTCTTTTTCCTTCTAACTGATAAACGAGTAACCACACTTCACTACAGGAATGACAGTCCCAATGACCTTGTGTTTGACCTTTGACCTTTGTTTGAGACAGCTTTACCCAGACGAGGGCCACTTCCTGTCCCTGCAGAGCCAACAGCACCTGTCTGAGTCCCTGGTTGGCTACTTCAGAACATGTTTTCAAGACTTCAGCACACCGCTACCTGAAGAGATAGGCAAAGAGGATGATGACTGACAGGATTGAGGTTAGATGGTGACTGACAGGTTTAGGGTTAGATGATGACTGACAGGGTTAGGTTTAGATGGTGACTGACAGGAGGACGTGCAGACGGGCCGTGTGTGGATCTGGGATCGCTATGTTGAAGCAGTACAGTGACTGCTCAGCCCTCGCGAGGGCTGTTGGCTGTTGATTAGGTGTCCAATGTAGGCAAGACATAGCTGATGTGGGGTAATGTGGTGTGTGTGTGTGTGTGTGTTTGGTGTGTGCGTGCGTGCGTGCAAAATGCAGGACTACAGATCATGGAGGCTTTCTATTGGTAGAACAGCACAATGGTTGATGGACAAAATCTGAGAGTTAAAAGTTATTTTTGACATTTTTTTAAATTCCACTCAGTGATACACTGGTTTCTCCCTTCACAGCTTTTACCATCAGCTGTATCGTTATACTGTGAAAGCATGCTTTTGTTGAAGCCCACGTTTATCCACATTATTCCAATTGTACTAAGCATCATCAACACAATTCTACCGCTTTCAGTCTGTCTTATCCCATTCCTATCTGTGCACTAATAATGCCTCAATTGTACTTTCAGTTACTGACATGCACACATATTAGGTGACGTTACATACGATATAGCACCATATTATCTGATGAAGTGCTATTTTTCATGTCTTATGATATGCTGTTTTCAGCTGTACGTTTACAGTATACAGTGTGTATATTTTTGAGATATGTGTTACAGGGGGTGATCTATTCGAATATTGTGTGAATGAAGGGTCTTTGTTTTTGCTGCGGTTTGTTACACTTCAGATTAATAGCCATTGTCTTTGGATTAATTGAACAATAAAGAATTTAAGAAAACAACTATGTTCTGCCAATGAAATATCCATGACAGGTCTCTCTGGGTCTCATATTGAGAGACTTTCTGTTGACTTTTCCATCTGAGAGCCAAGTAAATATGGGGCTCAAAATGATATATTCTGCACCGAATTCTGATGTCTGGAACGACCGTGAATCTGAGGTCTTTAATCCTGCTTGAGTAACCATTGTCTACTCAGTGTCTCAGTGGTTCAAATGGTAAGTTATGAGAGCATACAGGTTGAAGGTTATTGCTGTTCTCTTCATTTATTGCATATAACACAAACAAATGCACACATTGGGTATGATATCCCTGTTATAGTAGTTGTTTCCCATTCATCTTTACTTGATTTTATTAGGTGTACTTGACAGGGGCAATGCACATTAATCGACATGTGTGAAAATGTCTGTGCCAGATTTGCCAGCCGGCTAATTTTCTACTGTAGTCCCATGGATCTAGCCAGTGGCCTGTGTGATTATTTTACAGACAGACTGTTTGCGTCCTGAATGGCACCCTTCTCAGTGCACTACCTGCAGAACCATAGGGCTCTGGTCAAAAGTAATGCACTACATAGGGAATAGGGTGGCATTTGGGACGCATAAACTGAGAGAAATGTAATTACTTTACAGGAAAAATTCAACACTGCCCTGTGAGTAAGCTTCATACCGCGTCTCCTCTGACTGAATGAACCTATTTGAGAGAAGGAACGTGCAAAATAGGTAGCCTCAGAGCCATGTATATTAATACACTGAGTTTTCTATGCTTCCCCATTGTGTGAGACAATGGTGAGCGAGGCATTCAGTCTGGTTTAACCAGGCTACAAAATAGGCCTTGAGCTTGAGCGATGTGGAGGGATACAGAGCCAAATTACAATAGCACACTTCTCCCATCTCCACATGAGGAGATCCCATTGTAGCACAACGGATTCACTTGCGATGGGCATTGCACTTCGTTACTATTCATGCGTTTTAGGGTTTCTGTCCGTTGCCTCTTTTTAAAGTCGTTGCTGTGAGGTCATTCATCATTGTGACGTAGGGGGTCGCTCTCACCACCCTAGATAGGAATACAATTCCAACCTGGCTGATACTATGTCAAATGGACATTGACCATAGCACTGCATGGTTTGTTAGCCTGTTAGGCTATTGTAAGCAATCCTAGCCACTCAGCCAGAGGACGCTTTTACACATGGATCACTGAAGAGCCTAAACTGTGCTAGCTGAATTGGTTTATTGTACTGTTCAGAACAGCTGCTTATCTCCAGAATACATCTTATCGTACAGTACATAATGGAGCGTCTGTAAGATCTTTTTCTCATACTCTGGTCCCAGATCTGTCTGTTCTCTTGCCAACTCCGTTGCTTTCATTGTCAAGCCAAATATTGTTTGGCATGACAATGAGTGACGAGGAGTTGGTACGATAGGACAAATAAACGGGTCCTGAGGCGATCCTTCCCATGCCTTGATAATATTCTTATGTCCACTGTCAGTTCTGGTGAAGGTCTGTGAGAGAGATGTTGAGCAGAAAGCAAAAGCCAGATCATTTTTCTTTGTCAACAGCTATGCTTTTTATCCTCCTCTAACCCCATATTCCTCATGTTTTTACAGTTGCAGCCCCTATACAAGCGTAGGATCTTAATTTGAACCAGTTTGCTGCAACAGGAAAATAATCCTGCAACAACAGGAAATTTGAATTATTACGTGGATTATAATTAATGGCTTTTTTTGTAGGGGTTGATACATTTTTCGTAAGGGAAAATCAAGTCTGAATTTTCAAAGTGGAAATGACAAACTTCAGAAGCCTTTTTAAACCTCAAATACACTGCACGTTGAAAATGTCTTGCATGCAGGAAAGTTATCTTGCAACAGGGTGATCCAATTAAGATCCTACACCTGTATCAAAGCTGTAAATAATAATGGGTTGTTGTGGCCATGTTAGCCTCTGCAGGCCCCGAGGGTCTGTTTCCCCACTCTGCGTCCTACTCACTTGCCACTTGCACTGTGTATTCAATGTGAAGTCTAAACTAAAAGTCACACATCTCCATGCTGTTAAAGCTCTCCTTAGGAATAGATGTTGCCTCAACCATAAATGATTAGCTGTATATATTTATTCATGTTACTTAACACCTCCTCCCGTTCCTATCATCTTGGTATGTAATTGAATTAATACAACAATGCACAACCTATACCGACAGTGTGTGCATGCATGCGTACAAATTGATTATTCAGTCTATATTGGCTGGATTATCTTGAGGGGAAAACATTTGAAAATATCTCCAAGCCCTTTGCACTATCTAAATCTGAGTAGACACACAGTATTGTTGTTTACATGTACTTAACACTATGTACTGTACATTCCATTGACCTATTTCTTAATTTTTCTAAGTAGGCTAATGTTATGGTTAAGTGGCTCAAAGAAGGATGTTAGCATTACAGCTGTCCCCATAGGAGAACCCTTTGTGTACCCCTTTCGGGTTCAAGGTAGAACCCGTTTGGGTTCCATGTAGAACCCTTTCCACAGAGCGTTCTACATGGAACCCAAAAATAGTTCTACCTTGAATCAAAAAGCGTTCTACCTGAAACCAAAAAAGGTTATCCTATGGGGACAGCCACAGAACCCCTTTAGGAACCCTTTTGTCTAAGATTGTATTGAAGGCCTTTCACTGCAGAATTTTAACTGGAACACTGATGAACACTATGGAAGCCACACATTATACTGAAGAGGATTTGACATAGACCTATGCTATGTTCCTATGTTGAATAAATGGCTGAAATAGAGTTCATAAGCCTGCCATCTAAAATAAATGGGATCAATTGGCTTGCAGGTAGTTCTCAAATGCCCTTCCAAGGTTCAGACTCCATGTCAGTATACGGGGCCCCGGTCTTCCCTAATGTTTCTATCTGTCAGGCTATGATCCTACCTGGTTGGATGTCTCACTCTGTGGTGGTGAGTGGGAGAGGGAATGTGGCTCAGTTGGCTGCATGTTTATTCCTCCCTCAGCCTCAGACAAACCACAGTCAATAATCACTCAAAAAAGAGTATTTCATTCAATTATTTTGGATATTATCGAATGGAAGTCAGATATGAGCTGTTTAAAAATCACAGAGTACACCACTAAGATTATGTTACCTCTCACTATTGTCATTGGTTGCACTTATTGCACTGCATACAAATAACCTGTTTTAACCAAGTCATAGCCCTGAGGCAGTCACTATGGCTGCGTTTAGACAGGCAGCCCAATTCAGATATTTTCTCCAATAATTGGCAAAAGAGCTGATCTGATTGGTCAAAAGACAAATTAGAATTGTGCTGCCTGTGTAAACGCAGGCTTCGTGCCAAAATGCTGGTTCAGTATTACATACTTGTGAGAAATATGAACTTTATTGATTTGTTTCGTAGTCCATTTGACTTCAGAGTAAAGTGCCCTGATCTCATCTACTGAAATAGTCCTACCAACGTTAACCCTTACACACAACCCTTTACAGCAGACGGCTAACAGATGTATTATTGTGGTGGAGGTTTTTATTACTATTAAACATTACGTTATTCTTGTGATAAGACCGGTGACCAGAAATATGTTTCCTTTAAGGAAGAAGCTTCCGATCCCATCCTCAGGTAAAGATGGGGATAGCGAAGCCGAAAGCAAAACGTAAGCAGTACAGACATAAAGCCAAGCCATATACATGTATGCATTGCTCAATATATCTTCCTTTCTGATAAAAGTGAAAGCACTGCTCAACTTGCTGCACCATCAGTCTCCCCTACAGAATAACAATTTGTCCTATTGCTGTGGCTCTCCAGACAAGACCAGACAGGGGTAGAGAATGAAAGCCCCGTGGGCCTGATGGTGTGTTTCTCTGCAAACCCTCTTACCTCAGAGAAGACAAATCGAGAGGATGACAAGATGAGGATTTATGACTCAACAATTTGCATCCTTTCACCATGACCAGGGCTCAGTTCTTGTCATTAGCTAATGCTCCTCAAACCAGGTTGGCGTCCCAAATAGCGCTCTATTTCCTGTGTAGTGGACTGGTTTTGACCACAACACATAGGGCTCTGGTCAAAAGTATTGCACTATATAGGGAATAGGGCGCCATTTTGGACACAATCATGTTCCTGGTGTAGGCCTATATTTTTCAGCTGTTCAACCAACCTGCCAATTTTCTTCAGTAAACATGTGGTGTAGTAGCATACAATGTCATACATTCCATAATGGAGACCCGCCTCTAAACAGCATGTTGGTATAGGTTTTCTCACGGAATATCCATACAGACAGTTATGAGAGAGGAAGTAGGCCTATCACTTTTGATTGTCAGGGTTGTATTCATTCGGCAGCAAACGGAAGGAAACTGACTGAAACAGGGAGGGACTATTTGAACACCTCCAATAAGACATTCATCTTTGTTTCTTGCGAAACGTTTTGCTACGATGTGCCCTAAGGAATAACCTCCAGTTGTGTCTGGAGTTTCAGTTCCTGCCTAATTCGTTCACTCCAATGAAACCGTTCGGCGATGGGGGAACCACATGTGAAGACATCTGCGCCATATTAGTGGCATGCCATCCATTAACAATCGCTGTCACAGCGCTCGCCGCACCTGGCGGTGGAAATAGTGCCCGTCAGTGCCGAGTAATAGATTGCCCGTTCTCTCGGCCTCTGACCTTTAAGTGGCCATCGCCATGACCACCTGGCTTTAAAAAGCAAACAGAGTTGAGCTTTAACAAGGTTTTTATTTCACTGGATGGGGAAAATGGATCTCAACTTTGTCACCTCACCTGTCACACATGTGGGAGCCACTACAGTCAGTAAACCACTATTAATTCATGCTTTCCCTTAAAACTCACCATACCTCATACACATATAGCCTAGGCCTAATGCTAGGGTCTACAAAAATCCAGTAGGTGTCGCACTGAAATGCTTCCCCCTAACTCGTCTCAGGGCCAAACTCCAGGGGGGTCTGCGCATTCTGGTGGCAGTGAAGGATGGGGAAGATTTGCAGTAAATTCCAGAGCATGACCCTCCACTAATACCTCCCAGCAGAGACATCTGGAGCCGTGGCTACTGCAGATCAGCTCTACTGTATGCTGGAGCAGCTGCTCTCAGCTACTGAGGGTGGGTGGGAAGGAAGGGGGAGGGACCAGGGTGGGACCTCCATGAGTCCTGAATAGCTGCAGCGTTTAGCGGGGCACCTGTTATGCCCAAGTTGCATCAAGTCATCTCGTTCTAGTCAACCAATCGGGTCTCTTGCTGCAGTTTTGCCATTCCAGAAACAGAGAACCAGACAGTCCACTTGGACAGTGCTTCAGCCGCTGAATGCACAAACCATCTGACACAAACTGTGTGACACATGAGTGCATTTCGACCTGCGCAGTCCTCGGGCCTGTAGACGAACACACGTATACAATAGCCACTGAACATGAACTAGATTGACAATAGATTGTCTGTTGATTCAATACAAATGAATTTCATCTACATTCTTACAACGAGGGACAGACGACATTATCAGCCAGTTCCTGCAATACAGGTGTATCCTTCTTGTCATTCCAGTTGATAGATGACAGCTTACTATGCATATGATATTAGTACAGTGAGTGGATTGTAACCACGGATTCCTGGCCCTCTAATTAGCCAAGACAGCCCCTCCAGGCTCCCCTCAAAGCGAGATAGAAAGAGGCTGCTTATCTGGCACTCTGCAGGACATTGAGGTCTGCTCAGCTCTAAACACCTTCACACCCCATTGGTGACAACTAGCCAGGCCTACTGAAGAGCTAGCACGGCTCCAGTGGCTCTAGGTCAATGCCATCTGTGTCTCAGTCGCCTTAACCTCACTGCTAGATGAATGAGCAACGGAGGCACCAGGGATTTATAGAGCCAGAGCCATAATGGTGGATACATCTGCCAGTGCCACCTCAACTCTGGTGTGACAAATGGCCAGGGTGGAAACTGGGCACAGTGATGGGGACTGATGCTTAGATAGACAGCTCAGCAGTCAGCATTCGTCAACCACTGCTGTTATTTGCAAACAATTGAACTAAGTACTTGACATTTAGAAATATGGAACAACCTATGAATGAAATAGCGATATGAGTGCAGTGTTACAATACATGCATGTTGTCTTGCATGACACTGAGTAGAATAGAGATAAAGGCTGTAGGATGAAATTACAGTATTGAACATATTATATGGTCACGGTGCCTTTTCACCTGCAGGTGGTGCTCTAATCTAACTATTTCGTTTTGGACAGGTGCGTTTGAGTATTTTTGCTCACCACAGGAGCGCGCTGTTGTCCACATGCTGTCCAAGCCTAGGCTAAATGCTGGATGACCTGATCTATCGAAGTCAAATTGTATTTGTAATGTAATCCTTATACATTCACCAGAAGGGAACAACATGCATGTATTTTTATGCAGTTATTAACTTATTATAAATGTAATTCAATCCTAATACAACACCGCTGTGAGAACAATAGCAGCACATTCACTGTGAAGACGTTCATTTAATAGAAGTGGGACTATCTACAGGTGCTTATATACTGCCCTCCCAAAAAACATTGGATTATAGGGATTTTTTTAAATGTATTTCATTAATCAAGTGCCCACATAGGATTTTAAGACACTGTACTGGTGATACGTAGTTTGGTGTTCCTGCTATCCTACAGAGCCTGAAATCCTTGGATACTTGAGCAAGACTAGGATCTTCGGTCCTCTTTCCCTTCTGTCTTCTTATTACTGAGGCAGCTCCATAATGATGTTCTCTCCAGCTCTTAGAGGTCATCGCCTGGCCAATGAAGCAGAACTCGAGAGAGGAGATGTTCTCCAGTAGTCTGTTTCTAATCAGGGAGCCTCCTTCATCTGGCTTCAACCTGACTTCACCTGGTCTAAAGAGCAGCTCAGAGACTCCCTATGGCATTATATGCTGACACGGTGTCTTGAGGCTGCGGTCTGAGGTAAAATGTGTGAAAAACTTCAAATCAATAATATTACTTGTGATACTCAGCATCCTCTTCGTCATCATCTTCCTCCCCCTCGCCATCATCCTCAGCAGCATCTTCAAGCATCAATATCTGATCTAATATCAAGACAGTGATGTAACCTAGAACCTACCAATCCCCCTTTATTTTCTTGAGTGTCTCTTTCGGAATCAGTCGATCATTAGCTCGTCCTCCTCCGTGCTAGGGTAAGTGACGTGTGAGGAGCTGAGAGCTGCTCTGTGCCAGGGTAAGTGACGTGTGAGGAGCTGAGAGCTGCTCCGTGCTAGGGTAAGTGACGTGTGAGGAGCCGAGAGCTGCTCCGTGCCAGGGTAAGTGATGTGTGAGGAGCCGAGAGCTGCTCCGTGCCAGGGTAAGTGACGTGTGAGGAGCCGAGAGCTGCTCCGTGCCAGGGTAAGTGACGTGTGAGGAGCCGAGAGCTGCTCCGTGCCAGGGTAAGTGACGTGTGAGGAGCTGAGAGCTGCTCTGTGCCAGGGTAAGTGTTTGAGGAGCTGAGAGCTGCTCCGTGCCAGAGTAAGTGTTTGAGGAGCCGAGAGGAGCTGAGAGCTGCTCCGTGCCAGAGTAAGTGTTTGAGGAGCCGAGAGCTGCTCCGTGCCAGAGTAAGTGTTTGAGGAGCTGAGAGCTGCTCCGTGCCAGAGTAAGTGTTTGAGGAGCCGAGAGGAGCTGAGAGCTGCTCCGTGCCAGAGTAAGTGTTTGAGGAGCCGAGAGCTGCTCCGTGGGGTAAAACATAGTTTCCAGGTGAAATCACAGGCTTGACAAATGGCTCGAAGCCTGAGGTGTCTGTATTACAGCGGGATAGACGTTCTATTAGAATGGCGGAGGCCATAATGGACTGTGAATTATACAGCCAGGTAATAGAGTTGCCAGTTTTAATGACTGAGGAGCAGGTGAATTCGATTAAGGCCCCTTTGTTTTTAAATCAGTCATTTTCGGGGCTTTCCCGTTCGGTTAACCTTCAGTGTCACGGGATTGGTCGTGTAATTATCATGGCTTAATGTCGAACGTGATAATAATATTAATAGTTATTCATTTTGTGGATGCTTATATTTGTCCTATTTGTCCTATTTCACACAATTATGTAGTATAGCATGTGTGAATTAGAAATATGTGTATTTTGCATATCCCAACTCCCTCAGAGAGTGGGATGTCTGATGCTCCCTTCAGGTTCACCCTTCTCTTCTAATCGGTAGTAAGGTTTTGAGTTGATTAAATTCAGTTATTTCCTGTAGTACTATTGTGCTTGTTATTATGGCACTAATAGACTACTAGCACTACTTCAAAAAAAGACATCCTGACCAAAGGACATCCACTTGAAAACTATGATTTGATTTGAGGTCTTATTATTTTGTTATCTTGTTTTCTGTGTTGCCCATTTCGATATTATGTTCACAAAAACTGTTGCAATATTGCTACTAAATTATCTGATTCTTACACGGAACCCAAACCGGCTGCGCGCATGCGCCATCGTGCGCCATCGTGCATAAATTGATTTTGTCCCCCCACACCAAATGCGATCACGACATTCAGGTTAAAATATTAAAACAAACACTGAACCAATTATATTAATTTGGGGACAGATCGAAAAGCATTAAACATTTATGGCAATTTAGCTAGTTAGCTTGCACTTGCTAGCTAATTTGTCCTATTTAGTTAGCTTGCTGTTGCTAGCTAATTTGTCCTGGGATATAAACATTGAGTTGTTATTTTACCTGAAATGCACAAGGTTCTCTACTCAGCCAATTAATCCACACATAAAACGGTCAACCGAATCGTTTCTAGTCATCTCTCCTCATTCCAGGCTTTTTCTTCTCTTGACTTTATAATGCGATTGGCATAAATTAGATGCATTACCACCACCGACCTCGTTCGTCTTTCAGTCACCCATGTGGGTATAACCAATGAGGAGATGGCACGTTGGTACCTGCTTCTATAAACCAATGAGGAGATGGAAGAGGCAGGACTTGCAGCACGATCTGCGTCAGAAATAGAACTGACTTCTATTTTAGCCCTTGGCAACGCAGACGCTCGTTGGTGCGCGCGAGCAGTGTGGGTGCAATAATTGAATAATATAGATTTCTAAATTTATTTTGCAATCCTCACGCACACGACACGAGCGGTGTAGTCAGCCTGTTAGGTACCGAGAAAAATTAGGCATCTGATTGAATAATTCCAGGGTTATTGTCCTATTCCTACTTTTTAATCAAGTATGCTAATTATATGAAGCAGCTATCCATGACAAGGGCCTTGTGGCGGCCTCCTCTCCCTGATGAGAGCCAATGAACAGCCTTGACACTGTCTGGTGACACCAGACATAATAATACACTCAATGTACTGTCACACTCTGTGACTTCCATAAAACGGAGCTCATTTAACCCTCCATTGCAAAATGTCTGATTCGATACGTCAGTTCTACAAATCAAGGTTATAATTTTCCAACAACATGATGCCCTAGTTGTAAACTAAGAGAATTGGTGATTTGGGGGAAATTCTAGAACAGATGGGCAGAGGCTGAGGTGCTCCTGTTTGGCTTTTCTATGGCCACATACACATACTTGCACATATGCACGCACTCACGCACGAGCACATACAAACAGACACACACACTCACGCACGAGCACATACAAACAGACACACGCACCCACACACACACACACACAAACAGACACATACAAACAGACACACACACACACACACACACACACACACACACACACACACACACACACACACACACACACACACACACACACACACACACACACACACACACACACACAGACACACACAAACAGACACACACACACAGACACACACACACAGACACACACACACAGACACACACACACACACACACACACACACACACACACACCACTTAAAAGAGCCAGCAATATGAAGAACCTATTCCCTTCTTCCTCCCAAACCCACATAGTCCTTTCCTCTCCTGCTGCCAATGACAGGTGTAAGATTAACTTTGTTAGGTGTCGGACTCATTCGAGCAAGCCAAATTAAATTAATGGAACAAATTTCCCACGTAATTAAGATAAAAATTCATGTCAGCTGTAACCTTGCCGTGTGCACTAATTACGCACAAATGATTTATCATCTGTTTCGCCCCGAATATTAATCTCAACCTCATTGATAACTACCAGCCCAGTGTTAAGAGATGAGACTTGATTAACACTGACAGTTTGGAGCAACCGAAAGGCTCGCAATCCACCAGCCAATCAGAATCCACCATTCTCAAGAGCGCAGACTTCCTCTTTCTTCATTCAATTAGCGATCATTATAGGTGCAGGCGGGCAGAACGCAGCTTTAAGACTAGAATGTATTGCCTTCATGGGCTCTAAGTAGCATGGTTAGTATGGTGCGTAATACGCGTATGGCTGCCGGCCTGCTGCCCAGTATTCTTAATGGATGGGTCTGGGCTAATTAGATAACTGAGGTGGGGGGAGTGGCTGGGGGATGTACTGGCTAGTGGTTGTGCTTGCGTGGACTCTAGTACCTAAATGTGCCAGCCAGCAGACAGAACAAAAAAGTATTTCCTTTCCTCAGTCTATATAACTGTATCTCAGGCAGTAGTCGGTGCTACTGTTTAACAGATAATACCTTTAAACGGCTAGCAAGGCGTTTCAAGCTGGCAGAGCAGCAAACAGTAGAGGCAGAACCTGAGATGATGCCTCTGAAAACCTGCTGCACAAAGAAGGGGAAAACACAGCTGCAACCACTGCAGTGGCGGCCTTCTGCTATTGTTCCTGGGACTTTTATTACTTGAGATGATTTGTGTTGTTTTTCCCCTCTCAATCGAGATGTGTGCACGTGTGTGTGCTCAAACACTAGCACTAGGGGGCACAAGGTGGCCAGCGCTCCAATAGTGACGATCCACAGAGGTTTCAACATGTTAAACAAACAGCATGTTTTTTTTTTATACATTTATGGCTTGACTGCTTTATTAATTTGGCTTCATTTCTTTAGAGTCAAGCAGAATGAGCAGAAATCACTACCGTTATTACCTCTCTCTAATGCTTTGTGGGTTGCTGTCTCAGAAACCATAGCCTATAATGGTCCCACAGAATCGATCACAAAGGATGATGCATAGTACCTTATTGTTGTCTTTAAAGTGGCTAAAAAGCCTGCATTGTTTAGTCTTTGACGTTTTGCCAAACCCATTTTGCTGTGAATCTATTTCAGCCATTCATACCGTCAAATAAGTGGTATGTTGGAATGTATTTGTGAGGACATTTGTACTTTATTCTGGGGTGAAATTAATGTCCCGCACAGCAGCGAATACATTGATTACTTAAAGACAGACATTTCGGGAAGTACAATGAGAGGACAAAAAGTGTTTATTTTTGTCAAGTAAACGCTTCGACTAAAGACGGTCTCATCTGTAGTTTCTGAACCAAACACCTTGACTAGAGAGTGAATACCATTCTTTATGTGCCTTCACGATGTTAACAGGATAGATATGGGTAAGGAGACGCTAGATCAGATTAGGTCTATGCATATATGTAGCTTCCCCTGGAGACTCCTGGGAAGATATAGTCCTATTAGTCATATTTCTCTATTCATTTGGACCTGTCTTTTCTCCTCCACTGCTTCTTCCCTGGCTCAGACGCTGCCCAGCAGATGTTTAGCTGGTCTCCACAACTTGTCATAAGTAGTTAGAACGATTTCTTGATCTGTCCTTACTCTGTAGGAGATTGGGGGCTCTCGCATATATCTCCCACTTTCCATTGCGTAAAAAAGGGTGGGAAATGTTATTGAACAACAAAATACTTGAGGATGTGAGGCAACCAGAACAATTGGCCATATGGTGCTTGTGCCTTGTGCCTCACTTCCAAACCGAAGCAGATGTGTGTGAGGACAGTCACTTCAAGTAGTTCTGACATTGTTTTCTTTAAATGGATTTTGATAAAGACTTCGTAATGCTCTATCTATTTTCATATTATCTTCTTCCTGTAAATTGATTTGTGAAAGAAAAAAACCCACATCAGCTAATGGTAATTACTCACATTCACATCTGCATTTTCTGCACTATTCTGTATCATCATTATCCCATATAATCCAATTCCCAATGGCTCCTCCACCGTGCTAAATGTAATCCCTGCAGTGAGTGTTTTCCCAACAATTTGTCACTGTCTGTCCCAATTTGTCACCGGAGCTTCGGCGTCAATGGGATCTGGGCTAAGGTTTAAAAAAAATAATAATCTTCGTCAGGGAATTGAACCTACATGCAGAGGGTGAAGGGTTAATAAGAAACAACTGAGGGGTCGGTGGGGGGGGGGGGCTGGAGGAGGCTGATCATGTGGGGGCAACTGCACTCATAATGGGGGGGATCAGTTTAACGAGAGGGGCCTCCGGTGGAAGATTTATACCAGGGTTGTGACACTGGGACAAATAGTGCTGATAACTGAAGGACCCTCAATATTGGGCCAGCCGGGATGATGAATCGGGTGCCAGGTCGGATTCACTTATCATCCGGAGGAGGCTACTGCTACTATCGGCCCATCTGACACCCTAATAGGGATCCCTCCACCCATCTTCTCTCTCTCTTTCTCTCTCTCTCTCTCTATCCCTCTATCTCTTTCTCTTCCCTCTCTATTCCTCCTCCCTTCCTCTCGCTCTCCCTCTTTCTACCTTCTCATCCTTCCCCTTATCCCCCTTTTTCCTCCCTCTATCCTCTAGAGATATAACCCCCCCCCCCCCACAGCCTATTCGTTCACATTAACTGATAAGTGCGGTGAGCTGCTGACAGCCCTGAATTAATTTACAAGCAATGATGCCATTAAGCAGTGATAACCCCTTCACATATATGGACAGGAACAACACCTCTGAGCCTCCCGCTGAAGAGCAGGAGCCGCGGTATCACTGTAATTATATGGGAGAAGGACCGGGGCTCTGCTTTATTGCAAATGCTGCATTATCATTTGATTGCACTTGCCTCTCAAGCTAGGTCATGATGTGTGCTGTTGAGAAGATGAGAAAGCTTTGAACATGGATCCTCCATTAGAATACAACCGTGACTATTTTTCAGCCTTGACAGAATTCTGTGTCTTGCTGTCTTCTTCCTAGGGTTCCAGGAAATGCGAATTATATGCCACTTAGCAGGCGCTCTTATCCGACTCGAGGCAACTTACAATACAGTGAGTGGGAACATTTTCAGTATTTGGATTGACCAAAAAGAGAGGCATAGGGACAGTTTTATTGAATGTCGGTCTGGCTCCACTTAATCGGAATGTCCCCAACTTATTTACAGCAGAGCACACTGAATCCCTGAAAAGCGTGTGCGTGTGTGATAATTGTTGTTCCCCTCTAGTCTCTCATAACTACTCACTTAACACCTATGATTTACCAAAGCATGAGGTCTAAACGATTTAAGGCTAAGCTGCTAAGTAAAAAAAAAACATCAAGGTGGATTAAGGAAATCTGTGCAGTTAGCACTTTATTCCTGGTTTTATTAGTCACTCCAAGAGTTTGCCATTTATACTTTAGAGGGTATTACACAGTGTGTATTGTGCATGGTTAAAGGTTTAGAATCCTTATAGAAACCCATACAAGTAAAGAGGTTTGCAGGAGGATCAGTGCATTTGGAGTTGCTCATAGCAGACGATTTTGGTCTAATCTAATTTCCATGTCACGTGACACATTTTGAGTTGTGCACTCATAATATTTCATCCTATGACTTTATGGGTCAGGCATACAGTACACTGTAAAACTTTGCATTACCAAGTGTAGGGGTATCCATTTGCCAAATGCATGAAATGATGCCGCCAAGGGAATGGCCACTTTTGTGTAGGCTACCTCGATTCTAAACTTTACTGGGAGCCTGAGACTAATATGAGTTTGGATTTGCTGCGGTGTCGGTTGGATTATGCATTTTGAAGGGGCTGGGGCTAAGGGGGGCGCTGGGGGGGGGGGGGGGCGCTGGGGGGGCAGACTTGATCCACATTTTTGGAGGAAAAATGCTTTACGAGGTGTGAAATGATCGATTTCTCAAAGGCGGCATTTGGCGGGCAGCTGCAGCGGGCGGGAGTCGCACGGCGGTGAAGGAAGTTCAACTGGTCGACACAGGCATCGTGTCATAAATTACCCAGACAACATACAATAGGGCCTGGTAGACATGTAGCAACCCCTCGTGCTCTTCCTGATTGCCACATTGAGCAGACTAGTACATTAGATGGACTCATGCAAAGTAGCACCACACGGTTAAAAATTCAACTCTGTTCCGTGTGATGTAGGTCTAACCGCTGGTTAGAGTATTCAGAACTCACCTTGGACAAGGTGCCATCCCATCTATCTGAAATGTTACGGTTATTTTGCCCAGTACGTGTCTTTTTGTAACCCCTGTACTCTCATATTACAGGGACTGCAGTGCCAATATCATATTGCTGAACTCTTGCGAGACCAACTTGTTTTCATCCTCTTGAGTATTTGGCTCAGCCCAAGATGTGAAATCCAAAAGCTGAAAACTCCATTAGGGCCAGAGCCATGCAGTTAGACAACGCCAGACAGCTTGGTAAATCATGAGCTGTTTGCAATTCATCTGATGGGGGCAACAATAGCAGCAGTGTGTTGGCCATGGGGTGTTGTAGGGAGCCCCTGGAGAGACCCTGGAGGCCGGTGTGGGGTGATGCGGAGAAGGACCAAACGCCTTGATCCGCTGTGAACAGGCCTAGAAAATGTGCACCTGTCTGTCAGACATTGACTACTGGAGCCCCATCTACTTACCATACCGCCAGTGTACAGGTGTAGGATCTTAATTTGATCGCCCCGTATGTAGGAAATGATTACACTTTGAAATTTCAGACTGATTTGCCCTAACGAAAAATGTGACGACCCCAACAAAAATGTCCATTCATTATAATTCACGTATTAATTCACGTTTCCTGTTTCTGCAGGATTATTTTCCTGCTGTAGCAAACTGGCTCAAATGAAGATTCTACATCTGTAGCATCCAAAAGCACAACTGTCTCACTTGTGTCCTGCCTCTGTGTATTTGACTCATTCTTCATAGACTGCCCCTTGGCAGCTTGTGCCATGCCTTGTTATGATATTGTTACAGTTAAAATGATGGGCAGTTGGGCACTCACATTCATACGCTCTCACACTGGAAGGCTAACACACACGCTAACACACACACATCTGATGGTTCTGTGTATTGTTTGGTGTGAACCAGGGCTCTCCAGCATGTTTTTTTCCCCCCAACCCTGTAATCAATTTGGCTATGTTTGTGGTCAGACTGACCGCTTGGCGCCTCGATTTCTTGCTGCAATGATTCAAGTCATATCATTTATCAGAAACATAATCCGTAAAAAACTCTTACTGTGAAAAGGAATCCCACTATAATAAAGATAGAATATTTTAGCATATTGGGATTATTTTCTTGTATTAAATTTTGAAATGTAATACAAAATTAAATAGAATAAAACGAACAAATAAAATGAGAGCAGAATCTTGTGAGGACAACCCGGAATATTTCTAATGAACAACGTCACACAAGATGTGCTTTTAAAAAGGATGTTGAGACCCTCCTCCATGATCCATAGCCCAGTCTTTGAGCAAGCCTCAGCAGGTGCCAAACACGTGTCTGTGGAATACCGGTAGAGCAGTGCAGCAGACAGACCTCCCACGACTAACGTCCTCCAGCTCTACTCTAGCTGTCTGATGCTCTTTCCAGACCCATGCTGTCACTCCACTTCACCTCCAGTCTGACCCTCACCTCCAGTCTGGCCCTCTCCTAGAAGTTAATGCAGTGTCCCTTAGGAGCAAAGTAGGGTAACCTTGAATGATGCAAACGCTGAACATTTCCAATAGAAAACAACAGTATGGATAGTGTTGTGTGTTTTTTGCCTATGATTTAGCATTTGTGTCCCTGTCATTACGTCTTATTTAGTACATTTTCAACTGTTATTAAGTAGTTCATATTTTCCTGTATAATGTCAATCATCCATAAATTCAAAAGTTGATTAGCAATACAATAATACAAAATATGGGCATTATGACAATAATCGTCCCCAACTTCCCTCAACCCCCCTTCTCCCTCTCTCTTTCTTCTCCCTCTCTCGTTCTCTCTGACTGTGACATTGTCCCTTTCCCCCCAATCCCTTTTGTTGATCCGGGCCACATTTCAGCGTAGTGCTGGAGTTTGCTCTTTGACATTGGGGCTCAGTAAATTATGTAAATCCTAGATTGAGCGGGAGCCTGCGAGCAGATAAAACCTGAGCTAAGTGGATTACCTTTAATTACATTAATATTGTGTCTCTGTGTGACCTTATCGGCCCATCCCTCATCGTGTGTGGCAGACAGGCTCCAGTTCACCCAGAGATACCACCTTGGATGATACCGGTGCACACACAGGTTCGCACACACACACACACACACACACAGATTGGCCTTTGTGACACACACACACACTCAGTCCTCTATGTTCAAACACAGCAACAGAAAAATATGAAAAATCGCACCAAACTGCAAATAGCGTGACATCACCTCTCCAATGCTTATGATAAACACTCATTCACAGTTTCTAACACTAGCGTGTATTGGAATAATATTACTCCCCTGACTGGAAGGTGGATTAATAAATCCCCTGATCTTTTATTCAAGGTCCAGTGTTATCACTTTAGTAACATGCAGCCTAAATGACCATGAATCAGCACTGAGGCTACGTCCCAAATGGTACCCTATTCCATATGCAGTGCACTACTTCTGACCAGAGCCCTATGGGCCCTTGGTGAAAAGTAACACACTACATAGGGAATAGGGTGTCATTTGGGACTCAAGCCAGAGTGTCCTGTCCTCTGTCTGCCTGTCCTAATGCAAATTAATGCTACCTGCCTCCTTTTGGCTGCCACCACAAGCAACTAAGATCAATATTCTCCATTTAGGGCTGTTCTGTGTGTGGGATAATCCCCAATTTCCCCTATCTCCTCTCCCCTTTTGAAAAGCAGATCATGTGGAAAGTTTCAAGGCTAGTTGTTTTGTGGAGTCATTTTCATCAGGAGTGTGAAATAGAGTAAGTGGTATGACACTGGTGCTCACTGTTTGAAAAGCTTAAACAGTCTATTATTGCAGGTTATTAGTTAATATGAGTCATGTTTCACTCTTGACATTCGGCAAAATCATTTTCAGTAGATGAGGGTCAACGCCAAGGAGAAAGTGCTTGCACTAAAACCTTTGGTGTACTTGAAAAATGTGTAACTTTCCCTTGTCTTCTTTTCCATTAAAAACATTTTGTGCATCCCATTTCAACCCTGGTGATGCAGCTGTATTGTACGCTACCGATTTGACTGCAAATATTGTATCTTTTTTTCTCTCTTTTGAATCAGAGTCTCTGCCATTTAGACCAAATCAGAAAAGCCATTAGCCCTCCTGCTGGTTGTGAATGGGGTTGGTTTACATTTGCATCTACTTAGAGAATTAAACTGGCAGTCCATCTGGTATCATCTCTTTCACAATACAATTGTGAATTGTTTTGGAAATACAAATTAAAAGTGTGTGTTTAATAAGAAACAATTCAATTGAAAGCAATCTTTGTAAGTAGCTATTTAGCTGCCAACGATGATAGTCAGAATCATTACTGCGCCAGTACAGTATCTAGTACTAAAATTGAATGGGTCAAGATCATTTGTACATACTGAGCTCACAACAACATCACACAGATCTCTTCTTCTAGGGCTCAGCTCAGGCATCATATTCAGGCATCATATTAAGGCATCGTATTCAGACATAATATTCAGGCATAATTTTCAGGCATCGTATTCAGGCATCATATTAAGGCATCCTATTAAGGCATCCTATTCAGGCATCCTATTCAGGCATCCTATTCAGGCATCCTATTCAGGCATCAGATTCAGGCATCATATTAAGGCATCATATTAAGGCATCGTATTCAGACATAATATTCAGGCATCATTCTCAGGCATCGTATTCAAGCGTCGTATTCAGGCATCATACTGTATTCGTCCAGTGGATGATTGACATAACCATCTAAACATGTTGTGTTTCCACAATGAGAAAAGATGCTTCTGCTATGCCATCATTACATGATGGGATACTGGTACGTGATTGGTTCGAGAGGAACATTCAGCTGACAAAGGGGAATTACAGTTACTAAAAGAGGTTGTAAATTGAGGCTATTTGTACAGTATGTATGTGTGCTATCGTGTCTACGTGTGAGTATGTGAACATGCACAGGGCTGAGTGTACATGTGCTCGGAATTGGGTAGGTGATTTTGTAAAGGGCGTGGGCTTAGAACGAGTCATGTGGGTTAAAGCGTGTACACACGCACACACACACAGCCCCCCCAGTTAGGGTGAAACAAATCCATTTTTAATAAGGGTTGTACCTAATAATCCTCTCAGCATCGGCAGCAGGTGAGGACCAACATATGGGGTGAGCTGAAGGAGGACTACTACTCCAGCAGCTGTTTGTTGTAGCTGAGTCAGTGAGCTACGGAGCACGCTCAGTGTGTTTTTGGGCTGCGGTCCAACACAGGGAGGCAGACAGGGAAGGACATACACACACACACACACACACACACACGGTCTGTCCTTGAAGCAAATGAGCGGTGAAAAGGGAAAGAGAGAAATAAGAGAGAAACCAATGTCCTTCTCTGCATCAACAACACACTTGTTTTTCTGTCATTTCCTCATTCGTTGTTAATAGGCGGTCATTTTTTATTTACAAGATGGTGCTTTCCGCAAATGAGGCTATGTGGTCTTACATTGAGCATGTTTGTTTTAAAAGAAGGACAGCGTTTGCGGTAGTGTAGCATACTTCTCCGTGTGAAAATTGTACTCAGCAACCTTTAAATATACAATAATATAGCTCTTAGAACCCATTTACCCCCTTATACTTTTACACAGAGTAAAAATACATCTTTTGAGCAGAGTGAATGGGTTAGGCACGCGGCGAGTACATAGGTAAATGTGTTTACATAGGTAACTTCGCACTCAGCATAAGTCATGCAGTGAGTGGCTCCGAAAGCATGTTCGTTCGACCCTCCATGGGATTTTCACACTCGGTGAGCTTTAAAATCTCTATAACCTGACATATTGGAATAGGGAAATTGAAAAAACTGAAAGCATTGCTCTCTATTCTCTCCTTTCCCTTCTGCCTCTCTTCTAAAGTGAAATCAGGGGAAGAACTCGGCAGAATCCAGTTTAATGGGGTGACAAAATGAATCACAACTACTCAAGGCATCCGTCACTGGCTACGAGGTGACCACAGATGATCTGTGGACCACTATATTGATTACTCATGTACTACAAGTGTCGGATTTCATGTCGGAGTGCCGCAAAAAAGCGGCCAAAACAGCTGGAGCCTTAACTCTTCTTTGATAGATTTTAATGGTGAATTATTGATTTCTGTCCAGCCAAGGTCTGCCGGTACGGGCCAAAGTCATTTGTTGGATGATGCCGGACACCCAGTTTGCTCGTCACAATCAATCATTTTGGCAACTGTGCACCGAAAAACTGGGGGAAAAAAGAAGGAAAAAAGGGAAGAAAAAAAATCTGAGTGAAGCAACTTGGACCCTAACACAATTCCTGTTGGCTGTGCCTGTTTTACAGAAACCTCTGAAGAAATAGGCTAGCCGTTACCTGAAGGAAAGGAATGGAAAATATGAATCCCGTGTCAGTTTATTGAGTGGCTACGGAAAATTGCACCCGACGTGAAATAGTTTGAGTGCCCGAGAGAGTGAAAATGAGCGTCTCTGTAAAAAAAAAAAGGGTGCTCTGTTTTATTTAAGCATCCTTGAGGGAGAAACGGGAGCGACTGGAGGTTCAGGTAATCTGTTGTGTTACAACTCAGTGCCCGTTCTCCCCCCATCTCGCCCCACCCTCATAGTGATAACACACAGCCTCTAATAGGAACCCATCAATCACAATAAGCTTCCAATTTTGCCTGTGTCTCCCCACTCCCAGCCACTGTTTAAAGCTCCCTAATAGCGGTGATAACATAGTTCTATGGCTCCGATAGCACTCGCCGCTCCTCCTCAGCCACTATCAGGGTCATAGTCATACCCAGATTGCGCAGGCTGCAAAGTCAGCATCTCTTTTACACGTTCGGAAATTAATATGGGGGAATGTGACAAGTAGTCTGAGAAGACAAGGGGAGGATGAGCGGTGGATGGTGGGTTGAGGCGCGAAGGAGGGGAGAGGAAAATGTTGAGTGGGAGACTTGAGAGACCGGTAGCTTGTCAGAGCACAGGATACACAGATGCACTGGGGATAATGGCTGATTTGGTTTTGATTATCTTGCTTACCTAATGATTTTTGCTCCAGCGCCCAGCTCAATTGTTCTCGTAGGGGGAGAGGCATTCTATTAGGGTGTCAAGGAGGCTGGAATCGTTATCTGAGGGAGGGAGGGTCCAATGCACAGCAACCTCTTTGGCGCTAACTGTTAAATGGCCTTGGTCTGTGTGTGTGTGTGTGTGTGTGTGTGTGTGTGTGTGTGTGTGTGTGTGTGTGTGTGTGTGTGTGTGTGTGTGTGTGTGTGTGTGTGTGTGTGTGTGTGTGTGTGTGTGTGTGTGTGCCAGGCTTTGCAGTGCCTTAATTAAAAAGCCACATTAAAATAGGTTTTGGACAGAATCTGCCTCATTGACCTTTGCAGTGTATACGTTGCAGTGTGTAAACAAACACATTTGAGTTCAATTCAAAACCAGAAGACAGCAAAACTAGAAGACTGCACACTGCTCTTGATAGTATCACTGCCATTTAATAAGCTTGGCGTGATACCTGAAGCTTATTAAAGAGAAGTGATACTATCAAGAGCGGTGTCGACGTTCCTTCTTTTTTCTCATCTTATTCAACTGTTTCCATGCACCTGCAACAAAGATCAGCTCAGAGGTGCCTTTAGAGTTTTTAAACTCGAAGACTAAAACACATAGGATGGGTATAAGAATAATACATACTTACACTTAAGACAATGCAAGGTCACAGTAAAGTCTGTGATACACAATCATTTGTGCATGCGATGATGTCCAAATCTATATTCCGCATAATGTTGATCATATTTATATACTTTTGTCTCAATGGATTTCTACCTCTCAAATTATTGTTAAAAAGGTGTATTCTGAACAGCCAGAAGGGGGCACAAAACCACTGTACCCAATATATAACGGTACATTGAGGCCCATGTCGAACAGTAATCAACTCCCACTGTCAGAGGACTGCCGGCTTCTTCAATAGACTACAGGGAAACTACTCCAATTTGTATGACCAATTATCACTTTTTAAAATGAATTTGAAACCTTGAAAATGGAAAAAACACAGAAAGTGTTAACAATAGGTTAAGATTGTTGTATGCTTGAAATATTTATATTGTAGTGTCTTCAGATACATGTCAATAATGTAATGCCATACATCCCATATTATTGTTATTTCTCAGTGTACTATCAACATTATAAATAGCATGTGTTGTATTCAATTGTATTTCAGGATAAGGAAAATATTATTTTATGCATTTCCATTTTAGGGATTAGTATTTCAGAATAAGTTAGGTTATTTTTATGTATTGTTTGATACTATAATTGAGACCCTCCTAACTATCCGAATCGAAACCTAGATACTGTGTATAAAAAAAAATACCTTCCAGACAATGATAACATTACTGTCTAAGTTAATTGAATTGCATTTCCTATATGGGTTGAGAAAAAAATGACTCCAATCATGGACAGTAATATCTTGTTATCATGGATAATGTAATGTGTAAAATATCTTACTCTTGGATTTGTAGAATAAACTATTTTGGTTTGATAAAACGAATAAATACATATATTTATTAATAGAAAACAGCATTTTGTATAAAACATGTAAGCGTATGTGCATATGCACAGCTCTTTCTCTCTCTGTGTGTGTGTTTTCATACGGCATGTGTGTGTGTATACCTGCTTGCTTGCGTGTGTGATTGCGTGCATACAAACATGTATGTGTGTGTTTTCTTGCATGTGCTCCTGTTTGTGTAGTAAACAATTTAGCCTGTGAATAAGAATCAGTGTGCAGGTTAAGTAGCTCAGAAGACTGGATAAAGGCTTACTTTCTCGATGGTGTTGTCACCTTTAGTGCCCAGCGCATTGGCGGGCTGAACCTGTCAATCAAGACTTTGAACAGGAGTCAAAACACCATGTTGTCCCAGCAACAGGACAACAACAAAGTAGTACCCAGGGCTTAACCCTTTAACTTCTGGGCGTCTGGGACGTATTAGTGCGACAGAAACTCCGCGATTGTTCCCAGTAAATTCACCATGCAACATACGATGTGCTACAAAACTGCTCAGAGACTGGTGCAAAGATGAGAAGGCAGGAACAATATCCTGAATGTGGATGTTGTCTCTGTCAGACTTCATTTACAGCTTAAAATATACATGTTATCTTCTGAGTGGGTGCAGTGTTTAGGACCTTACGAACATTCTCTAAACTTACGGTGTAGAGGTTTTGTTGATTTAAAAAAATAAAACACACATTTTGTAGATTTTGACCAGTAAAGACATCTGTCTATTTCTGTGTTTTTATCAGTTGGTCTTTCATTCTAATAAGCAGTCTGACTGAACACACTCTCTTTAGGCGTTATTGATTTTTGTCGCATGGAGGGTGGATAACGTTTGTGGTATTTTGGGGTTGTGTTAGCTCCTCAAACAGACCAGGGACTGAAAAGAGGAAAACAGGGGGCGGATAGCGCAGATTGAAAAAAAAGTTCCTCCAGTTAGCCAAGCACAGACACATCAAAGTGAAGACTTTGTTTGGGAGGAACAATGGTTGTGGTCACACACGAGGGGTCTGAGTGTTGTTGCATGTTTGCTCCCCTGAATCTCTGCAGACAGCGAAATCACTGGCTTATTAAACCAGCAGATGCTACAGATCTAGAAGAGAGGACAATATTATTCAGACCATGCTGAATTCCAGCTAGGTGGTGTGTAACGGAACAGAGACAAAGAAGATTGAGGAGGAAAATACATGGAAGAGGATATCATTATTATCACCGCCAAATAAAGAATCCTGTTTCACTTGGATTTGTTGCAAATCTTCCTTATTAAAACTGTTGATTCAATCGTATTTCCTACAATGCAATTTGATAGTGTGAATGTTTACTACTCCCTAGGTGACATGGACACATCCAGTTGCAGCATTGCTCTTATTAAACGCGTACAGGAGATATCCCATGACCGAAGATATCCAGAATGAAAATTCATGGATGAGCAATGAGATCGAACTTACTGAGGACATCGAATGTATTCTGCTTTTGACAGAGAAATATCTGTTTGGGAGCATATGGGAATGTCATTACTAAGTGATTTGCAGTGTTGACATTCTCATAACCCCTATGATGCTCCAGGCATTGAGGTCTAGGAGACCAACCCTGTAATGGCTGTCAAAGTCGTTCTCCTCCTCAGACGAGGAGGAGCATGGATCGGACCAAGATGCGGATTGATAATTGTACATGTTTAATGTAAATAACAAGAAAACACTACAAACTACAAAACAACAAACGTGACATACCTCAAAACAGTCCTGTGTGGTCCAAACACTGACACAGGAAACAAACACCCACAAAAGCCTACTGCCTATGGCTACCTTAAATATGGCTCCCAATCAGAGACAAATGAATGACAGCTGTCTCTGATTGAGACCCAATCTAGGCAGCCATAGACATAACTAGACAACCTAACAAACACTATCCCATACACATACAACACCCATAGACTAACCAAACACACACAACATACAATGCCCACCCCAACTCACGCCCTGACCAACTAAACATAATCAAAATAACATAAAAATAGGTCAGGAACGTGACATAACCCCCCCCTCAAGGTGCGTACTCCGAACGCACCACCAAAAGTCTAGGGGAGGGTCTGGGTGGGCATCTGTCCACGGTGGTGGCTCCGGCTCTGGACGCTGTCCCCACACCACCATAGTCACTCCCCGCCTCCGTATCCCCCACCCAATGACCACCCTCCAACTAAACCCACCTAACTGAAGGGGCAGCATCGGGATAAGGGGCAGCACCGGGATAAGGGGCAGCACCGGGATGAGGGACGGCAGCTCCGGGCTGAGGGACGGCAGCTCCGGGCTGAGGGACGGCAGCTCCGGGCTGAGGGACGGCAGCTCCGGGCTGAGGGACGGCAGCTCCGGACTGGCTGGCGGATCCTGGCTGGCTGGCGGATCCTGGCTGGCTGACGGCTCTGGCCGGTCATGGCTGGCTGACGGCTCTGGCTGGTCATGGCTGGCTGACGGCTCTGGCTGGTCATGGCTGGCTGACGGCTCTGGCTGGTCAGATCTGGCGGAAGGCTCTGGCTGATCCGGTCTGGCGGAAGGCTCTGGCTGATCCGGTCTGGCGGAAGGCTCTGGCTGATCCGGTCTGGCGGAAGGCTCTGGCTGATCCGGTCTGGCGGAAGGCTCTGGCTGATCCGGTCTGGCGGAAGGCTCTAGCGGCTCCTGTCTGGCGGACGGCTCTAGCGGCTCCTGTCTGGCGGACGGCTCTGTAGGCTCATGGCAGACGGGCGGCTTTGCAGGCTCATGGCAGACGGGCGGCTTTGCAGGCTCATGGCAGACGGACAGTTCAGACGGCGTTGGGCAGACGGGCAGTTCAGGCGCCGCTGGGCAGACGGGCAGTTCAGGCGCCGCTGGGCAGACGGGCAGTTCAGGCGCCGCTGGGCGCACTGGAAGCCTGGTGCGTGGTGTAGGCACTGATGGTACTGAGCTGGGGTGGGAAGGTAGCGCCGGATATACCGGACCGTGAAGGAGGACACGTGCTCTTGAGCACCGAGCCTCCCCAACCTTACCAGGTTGAATGGTCCCCGTAGCCCTGCCAGTGCGGCGAGGTGGAATAGCCCGCACTGGGCTATGCAGGCGAACCGGGGACACCACCTGTAAGGCTGGTGCCATGTACGCCGGCCCGAGGAGACGTACTGGAGGCCAGATACGTTGGGCCGGCTTCATGGCATCCGGCTCGATGCCCAACCTAGCCCTCCCAGTGCGGCAAGGTGGAATAGCCCGCACTGGGCTAAGCACGCGTACTGGGGACACCGTGCGCTTTACCGCATAACACGGTGTCTGACCAGTACGACGCCCTCTCACTCCACGGCAAGCCCGGGGAGTTGGCTCAGGTATCCTAACCGGCTTCGCCACACTCCCCTTTAGCCCCCTCCCAATAAATTTTTGGGTGAGCCTCTCGGGCTTCCAGCCTCTCATACGTGCTGCCTCCTCATACCAGCGCTCCTGGGCTGTGGCTGCCTCCTTCTCCTCCCGAGAGCGGCGATTCTCTCCCACCTTAGCCCAGGGTCCTTCTCCATTGAAAATTTGCTCCCAACTCCATTCCTCCTCTCTCCATTGCTTTAGTTCTTGCCCTCCTTCCTCAATCCGCTTGGTCCTGTTGTGGTGGGTGTTTCTGTACCAGATAGGTCTGTATCGGTTTTGCACGTTTGTTATTTTGTAAGTTGTTTGTAGTGTTCACTTGTTCTTATAATTAAACATGTTGAGCACTGGCTACGCTGCATTTTGGTCCTCTCCTTCACCCCAGGAAGAAAACCTTTACAAACCCTCTCAGAGATCAACCCTCTCAGAAACCCCAACCAAGACCTGGGAGGATAATGTGAAACATAGAATGAGGGAAAGATATATATATATAATATATACTGTATATATATATATATATATGAGAGAGAGAGAGAGAGGGAGATAACAAGAGAGAGAGAGAGAGAGAGAGAGAGAGAGAGAGAGAGAGAGAGAGAGAGAGAGAGAGAGAGAGAGAGAGAGAGAGAGAGAGATAACAAGAGCGAGCGAGAGCAAGAGAGAGGGAGACAACAAGAGAGAGAGTGAGAGAGGGAGAGAGCAAGAGAGAGAGATAACAAGAGAGAGAGAAACAGAGAGAGACGGAGCGAGCGAGCTTAGCTCCACACCATTCAACATCTTTCTCCTTTTGCTTTCCACATCAGTAGATAGTCCTAAAAGCGAGAGAAAGTACACTCCACACCATCACTGAATATCTCTTATTTTCAACTTTTCTGGAAGTAACCCCCCATGTAATATAGATTACTGATGTCAATGCATTATGGATATAAGACTAACACTAAATGTTATCCTTGTCAACATATTGTGTGATCCAGTGGTGGCTCCTCAGTGGAGGAAGGGGAGGACCATCCTCCTCAGTGAATCTCATAAAAATAAAATGGTGAAACATTTAATAAGTTACAATACCAGACATATTCACAACACCAAATAATTATGAAAACACACTGTTTTGCAGTGAAGGTCTACAGTAGCCTCAGCAGCACTCTGTGGGGTAGCAACATGCTGTAGCCGGGGGACAGTTGACTTTCGTCCTCCTCTGGGTATATTGACTGCAACACAAAACCTAGGAGGCTCATGGTTTTCACCCCCTTCCATAGACTTACAAAGTAATTATGACAACTTCCGGAGGACATCCTCCAACCTATCAGAGCTCTTGCAGCATGAACTGACATGATGTCCACCCAATCAAGGGATCAGAGAATGAATCTAGTAATGAAAGCATAAGCTACAGCTAGCCCGTACTGCAGTGCATACAATGTGGTGAGTAGTTGACTCAAAAAGAGAGAAAGAGCAGTTTTTAACAAATTTATATCTTTATTCTTTTTTTTCTTTTTTTATCACAATTACTTACTTATCTAGCAAATGGATCTAGCTAGTTTAGCCTACTCAAATACCTGGCTCAAAAAGAGGGATGATATGTTACCTAGCTGGCTATGACTATCCAACACTGGAACTCTTCCAAGTCAAGGTAAGCTTTTGGTTTTACAAATGTATTGCCACCGGGGCCCGCCGGTGTAACTGCTAAACTGCTTACTGGCTGTACACTGTACTGCATGATTGTAGCGGGTTTACTAACGCGTTAGTTCTATTAGCTACAGTATGTTGACTATGACTTTAGCTAATATGCTGACAACGATGTAGGCTGTGTGTAGCAGTTATGATATGAAGGTTTGACTGGGAAAAGTTTTTTCGCCTCGTCACAGACAGCTGATGTGTTGTGCACTAAGGTCCACAAGTGAAGGGAATAGGTGAGAGGAGGAGAGCGCATAGATGTGAGAAGGAAACAACACGCTGTTTATATGTGGTTATGAAAGTGAATTCTTTGCGTGTGATCAGGGGTGTATTCATTCCGCCGATTCTTTTAAAACTTTTCTTAACTCTTAAGGATCGAACCCTTTTTTTCAATTTTTGCCTAAAATGTCTTACCCAAATCTAACTGCCTGTAGCTCAGGACCTGAAGCAAGGATATGCATATTTTTGATACCATTTGAAAGGAAACACTTTGAAGTTTGTGGAAATGTGAAATTAATGTAGGAGAATATAACACATAAGATCTGGTAAAAGATAATACAAAGAAAACCATCATCTTTGAAATGCAAGAGAAAGGCCATAATGTATTATTCCAGCCCAGGCGCAATTTAGATTTTTGCCACTAAAAGGCAGCAGTGTATGTGCAAAGTTTTAGCCTGATCCAATGAACCATTGTATATTTTTTCAAAATGTTGTATTAAGACTGCACAAATGTGCCTAATTGGTTTATTAATACAATTTCAAGTTCATAATTGTGCGCTCTACTCAAAAAATAGCATGGTATTCTTTCACTGTAAAAGCTACTGTAAATTGGACAGTGCAGTTAGAATAAAAAGAATGTAAGCTTTCTGCCCTTTTCAGATCTATGTCCTGGGATTTTTTTTAAAGTTACTTACAACCTCATGCTAATCACATTAGCCTACGTTAGCCCGCGAGGGGGACACCGATCCCGTAGAGGTTTTAAACGGATCCGACCACCACCGGTGTGATCGTGTAACAGTACATACAGTACCTAACAATGTCCCTGCTATTTAATTTGAAACTAATCCACCATTTCAATCCATTGAATTCTGGGTAGGGTGTTCGTGTACCGTAGCGTTAAAATATTGGCTCCACCGGTTCTTCATTCGATAACCACTGACACTAAATAAACCATGTCAATGCTTTAATTACTGAAATCCACTGTGGAAAACAAATAACGCCATTCCCCCACAACTAGCTCCTTGTCACTCCTCCCTGAAGAAATAGTTCCTTTGGAAGACAGACAGAAATCACTGGAGACGTCTGTCCACCTGAGTGTCCAGTCCACTCACTGAGGAGGAACTCAATAAGAGGACTGAGTGGATTGACAGAATGGTATCATCAGTGACTTGATCAGCTAAACCTAGCACTATAGACCCCTAATCATTGAAGTCTTGGTCCCGGTTAACAGGAGCTACTATTGAATGGAAATGCCATTGATCTGGAAGGTCTGCTAATGTGAGCTCATTATTGAATTAATTAAGCCTTGGTTAGTTGAGAGAGAGAGCGAGAGAGCGAGAGCGAGAGAGCGAGAGAGAGAGAGAGAGAGAGAGAGAGAGAGAGAGAGAGAGAGAGAGAGAGAGAGAGAGAGAGAGAGAAAGAGAGAGAGAGAGAGAGAGAGAGAGAGAGAGAGAGAGAGAGAGAGAGAGAGAGAGGGGCGCTATGGTCATTAAAACAACATCTTCAGAGGATGGTGGGATCACATGGCATGACCTTTGGTTATTCTTACAGGAGAGAAAGATGATGGTCCACAACTGTTTCCAGTGACTTGTGGTTAATTAATGGTTATGAATGGGTGTTAGTCTCATAGCATAACGTCCCTGTCTAAATGGATATCCCAGCATTGGCTTTAAGATCGGATAGTAGGACCAAAATATTACTCCTCAGTAATGGCTCTCTTCTTTATATTTGCAAATCAGTAAGGAAAAGAGGATAATACTTGTATATATAGTCAATGGCATGTACTAAGCATTTCAATTAATTTGTTCAACATTGATAGGTTCAACATGAAGTATTATTTTGTCATGTGATACATTTTGTTTGTACTGTTTGGAAATACTGCCATTGTATCATTTCCATTCCGTTTGAAAACCCCAGACAAACGCTCTCACCAGAACAGAAAACCAAATGTAGAAGAGAGAGGGGAGGGAGACCAGACATCTCATATATCATCGTATCGCTTTAGGTGTGTGGCTCGTGCTGCACTTTGTTGCTGCTGTGAAGGGTTAACCGGCTGTAAATGGCGTTGAAATGGCGTTGACTACCCCCACAGGGGGCGGGGTTAAAGCGATAACCCCGGGTTCTAACCCGAACAGCGGTAGGGGCCGTCAACGCCGCCGCCCTGCGCTGATGTCATGATTGGATATCCGTGACACAGCTCGCGCCTCGGCCACCCCCGACACAATATGCCGCTTTAATTAACCTAATCTCCACAATCACCGCGTCTCCAAGACCAAGGCTGAAAATTAATGAGTCAAATGACCCTCTTTCATTGGAGCAAAATTGGTTTTTCTAAAAGATTACGGGATTAAACTCCATGTTTAAATCCTTAAAGTGCTCCAAACACCCCAAATATTCATTACGCATGACACAAAAGGAAGACAGGAGCCCCTCATAATGACTTACCTTCTAATCGTTTCTAACCAGGAGCTCACCATCTTACAAGCCACTGGTCATCATACAAGGGCCTTTCTCTCTCATTATCATAGGGGACATTTACATGACATAAGACCCCGGAGACACAACAGGCTGGAAATGTATGCATGAATGAATAGGGATTGTTTTTGATCAACAGTGTAGCGTTCTGAAATCTCATCCCTGAGAGTTGAAAGGCAGCACTGTTGTCAATTGGCTTCAGCTACAATGAGGCTCCCTATCTTACTGATGCTAGGCTTAATCATTTCCTGATGTTAGTGGGTCTGATGCGCGTGAGGTCTGGCTCCCATAGATATTTTTGGACTGAATAATAAATCAATAGCTGAAGAGCCATCCCACCGAGCAGACAGCTTGGGCTTTCCACCAGGGTCCTCTCATGGAAGAAATGTCCTTTAAAAGGTTCCCAGAGAAGATTTTAATTGAAGGTGATTGAGCGCACTTCTCACCATGTTCTTTTTCCACCCAGCAGGTGGTAGCTTGTTCTCTGACAGCAAGAGAGAAAGATTGTCTTACAGTGTGTGTGTGTGTGTGTGTGTGTGTGTGTGTGTGTGTGTGTGTGTGTGTGTGTGTGTGTGTGTGTGTGTGTGTGTGTGTGTGTGTGTGTGTGTGTGTGTGTGTGTGTGTGTGTGTGTGTGTGTGTGTGTGTGTGTGTGTGTGTGTGTGTGTGTGTGTGTGTGTGTGTGTGTGTGTGTGTGTATAAGGGAGGGGACGCTGACTTAACAAGAGCAGAATTGATGTTGTTTTGGGTGGAACGTCATCTTGATGGTTGCCAAGCGTTGCTGACATTCAAATCCACTAAATGTTGTGGTGGGTTTTAAAGGTCAGGACCAAGGACAACAACCCACAACGAGATCTATGTGAATCCCAGGGAATTCTTAGTATAGTTAGTATACAGAATAGAATTCAAATGTGATTGTAGGATTAAATGTATCAACTTCATATTAGTACGACTGGAAATGCAATTCTAACCAACGTGTGTTCTAATACTCATAATATTCCAGCCAAACACCCACAGGAACAAACCCATTTCAAAATGATACAAAACAAATGATGTTCATTAATAGTATACGCCATTTAGCAGACTCTTTTTTCCAAAGCGACTCCCAGTCATTGCGGGCATACGTTTAACGTGTGGGTGGTCCCAGGAATCGAACCCACTACCCTGGCATTACAAGCACCATGCGCTACCAACTCAGCTACAAAGGACCGACGAATAACATAAGCAATAGAAGAGGTACTGTCAAATCTACACACCCCATCTTGGGAATAGGTGTCGTGTGGTAGCAACGATAGCAACTGGCAGCGTGATTATGTGGCGATCGACTGTTCAGGCTTGAAGATAGCAATTATGACGTTCCCGTACTCACACAGTCAGATAGGACTGATGTATAGCTAACACGTTAGAGGCCGACTAGGGGGTCTAGTGAACCCTCTAGTTCAGGGGTGTCAAACATACGGCCCGCGGGCCGGAACCGGCCCCCAAGGAGGTTCGATCAGGCCCGCAGGATAATTTGAAAGTGGACAAAATGCATAAAAGACATGGAATTAATATTTTTAATTCGCTGCAATTCATGGATTATCCGCTAAGGGGCGCACTCTTTCCATCAGAGTAGAAGACAAGCCGCATCACTGAGACAGACTGAAAACAGCAGACGGTATCAATGCGCCATCTGCTGCTTGTTACGACGTTGTTAATACCTTGGTCTCTACCTCTCCGCTACACCCTCATTAGCCAAAATGTCGTTATCCAAACGGAGAAAAGTAGATAAGGAGTGTAGAATTTTCAAAGAAAAATGGACCACGTCCTATTTATTTACAGAGATGCACGGAAAACCTTCGTGCTTGGTGTGTTTGCAACAAGTAAAAGTCTCATTTAATCTTAAAGTGCATTACTATATTTTTCAGTACCAATTAAAGTTTTGTGCCTTTGTACAATCAGTGGGATCAGTTGCAATGCATATTTGTGAATGATAAAAGTAAATTGCACATTTGTCTAAGGAAATATGAGGTGTTTCATGAAATGTTTTGTAAAAGGATAGTTCATTAAATTTCAATATTTTCCTAATGTTCTTGTGCTTCTTTACACCAAAACAAAGGAAAGACATGATATTTTGGTTATTTATAGCAGAGTATGGTATAATTTTAATGGTCCGGCCCACTTGACATCTCCCTAGGCCGTATGTGGCCCACGATGCGAAATGAGTTTGACACCCCTGCTCTAGTTGGTCCTCACACCGAAGGGTTAGGTGTTCTTTCCCTGTGTTAGGAACTGTGGCTCGTTCTACCATCATGTTTAAATAGCTCCTGATGATCCCAATAACTCCTTGTGTGTGTTTATGTGTGGGAGGCTGTACAAACTCAGACAGTGAATCACCCCCTTAAACCGGTTAAACGTAACTAAATGTAATCGAAAATGTAATATACGTCAAGTTGTGGAAACATCTCAAGGATGACCAATGGAAACAGGATGCACCTGAGCTCAAGTTCGAGTCTCATAGCAAAGGGTCTGTAATACCTTATGGAAATAAGGTATTTCTGTTCATAATTTTTAATGCATTTGTAAAAATGTCTAAAAACCTGTTCTCGCTTTGTCATTATGGGGTATTGTGTGTAGATTGATGAGGACATTTTTCATGTCATTTTTCAATTTTAGAATAAGGCTGTGACGTAAAACAAAATGTGGAAAAAGTCAAGAGGTCAGAATACTTTCCGAATATGTCACACCTCAGTCTTTCTGGTGAGTGCTATGTCTTTACATAATCTATACTCTAGGGATTCGGTCCAATATGCAAAACAAAATAGATAGGCTGTCTCTCAGAGGTCAAGCCACGTCATGCTTTCCCACATATGCCAGCCAATAAAATGTGTTCATCACAGCCCCTCATTGTGTGAATGTATGAATACATCTAGGTCCCACTGGGGTCAACGTGGATCTGAGAGAAAAACTGGGCAACATTGGGTATGGAGCCGATATGATAAGACAGAGTGGCTGGGGGTTTGAGGTGGTGACTGTGTGTGTTTGGGGAGGTAGAGAAGGTCCTGGGAGGTCCCAGGGGGCCTCTTCCTCTCTCAATGCCCAGAAATGAAGAGGAAGCCTGGGGAGTTTTATCTCCCAACCCCTGGCGGTGTGCTGGAGATGCCAGGTGCACCGTTCGGCATTCAAAGGGACCCAGTAGATACAAAGGTGACATTTTAGCATTGAAAAGGCGGAGGGGGGCAGAAGAGGTGGGAGGAGGTGGAGGTGAACAAGGCTGAATGGAGGGGCCCAATGCCCATACTCACAGGGGAACTGGGGATACGAACCCTCCCCTTTACAAACGGCGGCTCAGCCCCGGCTTCCTTAAAAGGTGAGTAGCAATATAATTAGAAAGATAAACCCGATGAACGCGGGGATCCTGAGATAAGCGCTAATGAGAAGGAGATGGAGGAGGCAGGATAGAGAGAGGGGGAGGGAAGGAGGGAGAGTGGGCGAGAAAGAAAGGGATAGACAGAGAGAGAGATGAAGGGAGGGAGAGAGAGAGAGGGAGGAGATCTAGAGAGAGAGAGAGATAGAGAGGGATGGATAGAGGGAAAGAGCGAGAGAGAAAGAGAGATAGTGAGAGATAGAGATAAAGAGAGAGAGAAAGAGAGAAAAAGAGGGAGGGAGGGAGGGAGGCAGACAGCCCAAAGGGTTATTAGTGCGAGATGACACTCTGGAGGAGGCCAGGGCCGCCAATCTGATCTCTCTTCCCTCCCGCTGGTAGAGACTCCTTTATTTCCATCTGGGTACAACATCCACACACTATGAGGTGTCACTGATTATCTATATCACCCCTTAGAAAGGCCATCAGACGCCCCCTCACTGCTCCCATGGAAGGCCGTCACCTGCCTCACACTGGCCCCCCTTTCCCTTACTGCCCATAGTGACGTCATCAAAGAGGGACAAAAGGTCATCGGTTCATCAGAGGAACAATATTTAATACCGAACCAGTAATTGTATCGATAAGAATGGCCAAACTGGTTGAGCTACTAGAAATAAGATGATCAATCAATGTTGGAGTCTCCGGTCACCTGTTTTAGCTTCTGCATTAATCCAATCACATTATAAGAGAGTATAATGGATTTGTGCACTCTAACAGAAAATGGCTTTGAAACCACATACAATTAGCAAAATAGTTGGGGAATCTTAGCCATATCAACATAATGGGAAATAGCCCAAGGATTTTAAATGAATTAAAGAAGGAAGGGGTAAATATGTATGGAAAGTTTTTCGACTTTAATTTATTATATTAGGATAGACCATTCATCAAAAAAATGGAAGTGAACATTTTTGTATTGATTTTAATCTGTTGTTTATGCCTTTGCTTAATTTCCCTCAAACTACTGTATTTTCTCTCTCAGGTCTCTTCTTGTAGAAAGCATTGGAGTCAATAATGACCAGGTTAACCACTAATCTGGGATATTTTATGCCATTACGGAATATATCATAACACATTTTGTTTGAATTCAAAGTTACGAGTCTATAGTAAAATATGAGTATTTGACATAAAAAATTGTGCTGGTAGATTTTAAATATGGCCTCAATCATTTCACCTAGTAGACACAAAAACAGAGTTGATTCAGTTGCAGTACAGTAGTCTCAGTAGTCTCTCTCTCTCTCTCTCTCTCTCTCTCTCTCTCTCTCTCTCTCAAAAACCCATTCAAATCCCATAATTTCATAGCACAACAGAGAAAGGGGTCAAATATGGAAATCCAAATCCCGTTATTAAACATGATGCCTCTTATAATTACAAGAAAGCTTCTCCCACCCTCCATAGCCCCATATCCTAATACTCCAAAAGTGTCGACACAGCCCCTACTAATTCCTAATTCCTAATGCCGCCATAACGATGAATCTTTGGGGCCCTGTATACAGACAGATCTACTTCTTTCCCCAGGTATGATCTCACAATGCATAATCTCTTCATATTCCTGCGCCCGTCAGCGTGTGACCTCCACAGGCCAGCGCTCACCGAATGACAGCGTGCTCATCTCCGCCTTGCCATGCTGTGTTAAATTCATGAACACGCCACACACACACACACTCACACACACATCTCCGGTGTAATGCTTGCGCTTTGACACCCCCAATTACAAGCCGCCACAAAAATACATCTCAAACAGAGATTGTCTGGTGAACGGTGTAGTTTTCTCTAGGGGTGAAGGAGAAAGAAAGGCAGACACCCACATCTTTCGGGTTGAGGTGCTTCGAGTGTGTCGTAGGCTTTGATGATTTACTTTTGAATTGTTGTTCCTGCGAGCGGGGGATGATTTGTAAGGAGTTGGAAAGAGACCCAAATACATCAAGAGTTGTTTGATTTTGTATAGCAAAAAAAACAAGTCAATGTTTTTTTGTTTTTTTTTGCGTTTCTCTCAAACTAGGGTCACGCGTGCTATGTTCACTAGAGTATCCAGTAAGGCACGTTTGCCCTTTAAAAAAATAGTGAGAGCGAGGTCTACTTCAATTCGCTTTAAAACAGAAAGGGCTCCCACCTGAAAACGCTACAGGACTCACTTAAGGGAAGAAAGGAGGGATAAAGGGAAAGAGAAAGAAAAACAGTTGAGAAGCCCTCTGTCACGAGCAGGAGAGAATTTAGCTTGCAAATCATCACCCTGATGCTCTCTCCCCCTCTCCCTTTGTTTCTCTCTCTCTCTCTCTCTCTCTCTCTCTCTCTCTCTCTCTCTCTCTCTCTCTCTCTCTCTCTCTCTCTCTCTCTCTCTCTCTCTCTCTCTCTCTCTCTCTCCCTCTCTCTCTCTCACTCCCCTTCTCTCTCTCTTTTTCTCCCTATCTCTCTTCCTCAACCTCCCTCTTCCTTTCTCTCCTTCTCGCTCTCTCTCTTTCTTTTTCCTGCTCTCGCTCACTCTCTCTTTCTTTTTCTTTCTCTAAGCCAGCTGGAAAGGCTGTTTCAGTCCTGTTTCTGTTATGGAGGTTATCTGACCTCACCGTCGCCACTAATCCGGCTTAGTTCACTTAATGATGCCACTTGTGGTGCCCCGAATGCCGCCGAGAAGTCTATAAACTGCTTCCATTAAAATGCAAATCCAATGGGCGGGGAGAAAAGCCAAGTGACACAAAAGTGGGAGAATTCGGCCATAGAGCCCCGCCGCGTCAGGCGCGCACGCTGCAAATACTCCTATAATAACTGATGCACTGATTATCATTCCGCCGGCACATTGCTGATGAAATAGACTCAGTCTGCCAGCTCGAGAACACAACGAGAAGGAGACAAATAAGAGAAAGAAAATCCCAACCTATTTCATTTTGGAGGGGACTCATACATTTTTTGTTGTTGTCAGGAAATGAACAAATGGTTATCAATGTAACGAGGGAAATCTCCTATCTATAGGGTCCCAGGTTTTTCTTGCTGATATTATTTGCTCCGTATAACACAGGAAATGAATTTTCTGTACGGTGGATGGCTCCTCACTTCCCCTTACACCTTTCTACTTCCCCGTTTTATCTGGATGTCCCTTACAGAGAGGATTCCTTTTCTCTCTCTCTCTTTGATTCAGAGTAGTTGTCCCGAACAATAACATGCCTTCCACATAAAGACAGCCCTGCGGTGCAATGCACTGGTTTCAATTGACAGAATTATGTGTTGGAGGGTTACAGGAAGAATTCCTCTAGTTTTTGAGCTGGGATTAGGTATAATACAATCTTCCTACCTCTAGTGTTTGTTTGTGAATGTATGCGTGTGTGTGTGTGTGTGTGTGTGTGTGTGTGTGTGTGTGTGTGTGTGTGTGTGTGTGTGTGTGTGTGTGTGTGTGTGTGTGTGTGTGTGTGTGTGTGTGTGTGTGTGTGTGTGTGTGTGTGTGTGTGTGTGTGTGTGTGTGTGTGTGTGTGTGTGTGTGTGTGTGTGTGAGTGAGAGAGGTGGTCGTTTTTACAGGTTCCATATTTATTGCAGACAACACATACTCTTAAATCAGCTTCAGCATTTGCATGTAACAACAGGATATTACAATGTAACTGTATGGCCAAAGAAAGTATTCACTGGTAAAAAGCCCCTGTCGTTGACACCAGAGATATACACCTTTGTGATGATTACCTACTATAGCCTACACTTGTTTCTTGAGCACAAACATTGAAAGGGCCTCACAGCCATATCATGTTTTATAACAGAATAATGAAACATCCAACACTTCTGTTGGTTCGATCCGTTTATAATATTTTAGACCATTTGTTCCATTATTCAATGAAAAAAGTGTTTTCAAATGTGAGAATAAAATGTCATGTGCTTCGGTTTTTTTAAGAGATAAAAAACAAGGCAGCTTTACACCAGAGGTTAATTTTGTCATGCTTCATAATTATTGAAGTCTTGAATTAATTAATTCATGGCTCATTCTCAATGTGCTTTTGTTTCACTGCTATACAGATATATCTGTCACAGCAACGCTAAAAGTAATGGAATGAATGTTAACACTTAGATTTTGACTGATTTCTCACTTTTTAAACTAACTGTAAAAAGTAGAAATGTACTTTCTAGCCTTACAATGGAATTCCCTAACTTCTCTGTCCAATGTTTTCAATCTATGAAATTGAAATCCCTGTGCATGACTATGTTTCAAAGGAAACATGCAACACATAAATATATACTTTCTGTCCACTGTTTCAGACAAAATAATTGAAATAATTGAAAATAATTGAAATACATTTCTGACCTGATTCTAGTGCTTGTTTTAGCGCGTGGGAAGTTAAAGCCTCTCTGGGCTCGCTATCTATCTATCACATTAGGTCAGAGAGCAGGGTGAGAGTCGTTGTGGGCCCATGTGGGCCCCTGGCTGCTGGGTCACTGGCCGAAAGACCCAGACACAGGCTCTCACCACGGGGGAACGTTCTGCTTTACGCCCGGCGGCCACACTTAGCACACGGCGCCTCTTAGAGGAAAACTGTGGAGAGCTTCGTCGATAATCGACAATACACGGACGCTGTTTGGTAAAAACGGATTGACGTTGTTCATGCTATGCATTACCATAAACAATTGTAGTGAAATGGCAGTGTTTTGGAAGGTGAAGTCGTCGACAATGTTTTGGATGGATAGCCTGCCATCTCGAGAAGATGAGAGGTTTTATTGAGTTTTGTGTAATTTAAAGGTATGTAAAGTTTGTTATATTCATAAGTATTCTACATTGTTTGAAATAAATACATTTTGAGGGTATTGATGGTAAAAGCAGTACACTGTGCCGGCATATAGGTTAAATTATGCAAGTGTAAAATAGGCTACATTATAAATGTAATTCCCAATGTGAACATTCTTGGCACGAGATTTGCACCAATTCCTAATGTTACAGACAAATGAAGACATATTCCCAAAGATGTGCCAGAATATATAATCACTCATTCTGGTGGCCCGATAAATGCCACATTTTAATTAACAATAAACAACATTCTCCAAATGAAACTTCTCTTTCTATTAGAAAATGGCTGACAAAACCGTACACTACTCCCTGTCAACAGCAACAACAAAAAATCGTGAAGAACACAAAATAATTAGTTATCCACCATATGCGTGTTGTTTTGTGTGATTTCAGAAAGTAACTTTGCTGAAAACGGTACTTGCCATTGGTGTACACATGTACGTGCAGGTTACCACTGAACAAAAGACGAGTACTGGACCTGGAACAGCTGTAGATCAGAATCGGAGTCCGAGTGTCTTATGACAGTGATACTAAATACTGAAGTGTATAAACTCCTGAGCTAGGCCCTGTAAATCACTCATGTCAGCGGGGGTCGTCAGCAAACACTGAGACCACTCACGTTGACAAAAGGTACCAAAGGTCAAATGGCAAATCCTCGCTCTTTCAAACCCACATCAAGAGTCTGGAACGCTGTAATCCAGGTAAATTACTGGTGTGTTGTTGTCCTGATTTCAATACCTCTGATTGGACTTACTAATAAAGTATTAATCCTTTGAATCATTCAACCCTCTCTTTGAAACACAGTCAATTTCATTTGACCATATTCATTAAACCTTTATTTGTCCAATTGCCATGTAATTGGCCCTTATACCTATGTAATAATACTATATCTCAGTATTTACTTTAGTAACAACATTGCATTTGTATGTTGGTACTTAGACATTTAGTACCTCTCTGTACAAATACATTAGTGGGTTACGGCACAAGTATAAACGCGAGTAAACATTTCCATCTGCGGTCCTCATGACGTTAAAATGAGGACCGAACCCGGAGCGAGTCAGGATATAAATGGCATTGGGTCAAATATGTAGACGCAAATAGAGTCCACTCAAATAGAGATCACTTTTCAAATAGAGTCCACTCAAATAGAGATCATTGTTCAAATAGAGTCCACTCAAATAGAGATCATTGTTCAAATAGAGTCCACTCAAATAGAGATAACTTTTCAAATAGAGTCCACTCAAATAGAGATCATTGTTCAAATAGAGTCCACTCAAATAGAGATAACTTTTCAAATATAGTCCACTCAAATAGAGATAACTTTTCAAATAGAGTCCACTCAAATAGAGATAACTTTTCAAATAGAGTCCACTCAAATAGAGATCATTGTTCAAATAGAGTCCACTCAAATAGAGATAACTTTTCAAATAGAGTCCACTCAAATAGAGATCATTTTCCAAATATAGTCCACTCAAATAGAGATCATTGTTCAAATAGAGTCCACTCAAATAGAGATCCCTTTTCAAATATAGTCCACTCAAACAGAGATCCCTTTTCAAATAGAGTCCACTCAAACAGAGATCCCTTTTCAAATATAGTCCACTCAAACATAGATCCCTTTTCAAATAGAGATACTTTATGTTGTTGATCAGATAGATGAAACCTCACAACTTTGTCCTGAACTGAGTCCAGTCAAAATCATTAACCTTACAAGATAAAATATGAAATAGGCGTTGCATGATCTTTGCAGATATAGAGACTGGCCTATACGTCCCTCTGGTTCAAGACATTGTATGTGAGAGCTGAGGCGTCTAGTGTAGAGGAAAGAAGACGAGATGACTAGAAGAGAAGACTAGACTAAAGAGAGGGAGAGCATCTGCTGGTGGTCATGGTGAATTCTAGCCTTCCTCAGGCCCCCCTGCTCTTTGAAAACGCACCGGGGTGAAAGAGACTTGGCAACGCGCCATCATTCCCTGTCTCATTTTCATCTGCTACATTCATCATATCTTTGTGTCATCCCTCTCTCTCCCCTTTTTCACCGGCCTTGTTGCCAACCCCGAGGTCTCAAAGGGGTCTGCCTCGACTCAGGAAGTATATAAAAGGGAATCAGCCGGACCACACTGGATAAAGGGTGTTTGATCCCAGGGTCTAAACATCCCCGTTGGATGGCGCTCACTCTCTATTGGTTGGTTGACATCACATCTTTCCCATCTGCCCCGGTGGCAGGGGGAGTCTGTGCCTCTGTGTGGTCCAGACAGGAGAGGAAGACCCCCACCCCCCTTTAACCTCTGTTTCCAACCTCTCGATGGTCTAAACTCTTAGATCCCATGACCCTCCCCCCCACGAGACGATCTTCTCTTGCACATGCTCGAACAGTGTGTGTGAACGGTTGTCTTTGAATGCTCTCAGGAACTAAGGGAGCTAAAACAGGGAGCAAAGCAGATTAACTTGAAGACAACTTTGTGCCAAAAGTTCATGGTTATTATGGCTAGCTAATGGCTTTCCAGCACTGCTGACCATCAGTTTTTGTCTATATTAACACATGCAATTAAAAATAAATCAACATAAAAGGTAGAATATTTATGGATGAATGATGAATGATCTTACAAAGTATTTCAAGAGAATTTCAGGAAACCCAACCAAGAGTTTTGATAGAAGTGAAGCACATTGAACCAGTTCTATCCTATATCCTTATGTTGATTCAACCCACTGTTATAAGTGGTTTTGCTAAGAATTCTGGGTAAAGAGGAATCGTCGGTTGGTTTCTAAATCAAACAGGGCTCCATCATCTCCCTGTCGCGGCCCCGCTCTGTTTCCAGGCTGGTGCTGGGGACGGGGCCTACAAAAGGGCACCAGGAGCCAGAGAAGACAAAGGCAGGGTGTTTGCATGTTAAAGGAGACGTTAGAGGGGATGAAGGTGACTCGCCTAAAGGAGCGGGTCAATGTCTCTGAGGCACCCTGGGTCGGGGCGATAAGGCGAACACAAGCCAAGGCGTCCGACAGTGGAAGATGTATCTGGGATTAATTCGGCATTGTGCCCCGCCCAGCCCCGCCCAACACCACCCTGAGTCTATGGCGTGGGGAAGCAGCCTGCCAGTCTCCCCAGTCACTGTTTAGGAAATTCGGTAACCCTTACCTTTCAACTGTCACCCCACTGAGACACACCGCTGGTCCAAACTGTCACCAACGTTTTAGAGTCCCAAAGACAAACATGTCCACGCAACTCGCCCACAAAGACGTCAACAGTTACATCTTACACACAGTATTCTGTTTGTCTTTGTGCTGTTGGTTAGAGGGACTTTGTTGACTCCAGGGTCAATGTCTGTGGGTATGATATGTCAGTACAACACAGTAGTAGCATTGTCAAAGCTGATAATACCGTGGTTAGAAGGCATGTCCATGTGGTAGACTAGAAATAGGCAAAACAAGATGGGAAAGGTCAAAGAGCAATAAGACATGTCATTGGGTACACAAAATAGTGGGACTTTCTTGATACCAGGGTCAGTGTCTATAGTGATAATAGCTGTTGCAAACTGCTGGCATCATAGTTTATTGTGAAGGCTTACTATCACAATGAAACGACCAGGCCATGGGGTAGAATATAAATAGGCAAAACAAGGTGAGAAAGGTCAAAGAACATGAGACATCCATGTCATTGGATGCAGAACATACCAATATAATTGTAGCCCTTTCCCGCTGTCAAATTATCTACTGGACTAATGGTTGGAATGTTATTCATATTTTTCCTAATGAATAAATATTGTGTCAAAAAAAAGACCCTGAAATGCCGGTGTTTCTATGTGAAACGGTTTTGTTATATTTCAGTGTTCTGTGATGTAAATAAAGTGAAATATTGGGATGCAAACTCAATGTAATACATTTCAACTCTATATCTGACATGGTACAGGTGTCCTCTGTTTTTAAGCCCATAACCATGTCTGTGAGGTGTAAACTTTTATTTCACAGTAGATTTGTTTAAGACTACCAAGAATCACTCTGATTTAGCCCACTGCAGTAACCAACCTTCTGAAACATCATTTGTGGTCTAAAGCCAAAATGAATAGTACATAGGGTTATTACAATTAAATGATATGACATCCCATATTCAATAAAACAATGAATAACAATATCAGGGAAAGAAGATGATATAGTTTGACTGGCATGTTACAATTTCTTAATATCTTTGCAAGAAAAATGCAAATGTTATGCAGTTGTCTAATAAAGTGAATTGTGACTTTCCCTCATTACCCAAGGCTATGGTTTCATGTGTTGTAGGAGAAGCCAACATATTATTATGATATTCGACTGAATTACTGCTTCTCAGGAAGAAAATATGCCGTATGTGTTTTCATCATTGTCAAGTGTCATCTGAGCCTCACTTTTCCTCAGTAACATGTTATCCAAGATGAGGAGTAGCTCTGAGCGTCACAGACGAGATGAGATCGTGTGAGAGAAAACTCATCCTCTAAATCTTCTCTACAACTTCTCCTAAATGCACTGCCTAAGTATGGTTTCACATCCCCTTTTCTCCCCCTCTCTCTCTCTCTCTCTCTCTCACTCTCTCGCTCTCTTTTTCTCTCTCTGTCTGCTTAACATTTTCTTCAGAGGCCTCATTCCTTCTTCTTTTGTGTGTGTTGTAGTCCTCTATTGGCCCGGTTTTTGTCCCAGTGAGTCTTCAGTTAGTCTTCTAATGTGTCGGGGCATGCCCGTCCTAAGCCCGGGCCGTGGTGGCAGAACAGGGCAGATGGTTGCCAGGGAGGCTCAGCGCCTCGCGGCCACGCTTCGCCCGCGGACAATGGCAGAGCTGGGGCCACGCCGTGGCACCAAGCCGCGCCGCAATAATGCCGGCGCCGCTGAGGGTTGCGACCTGGAAACGGGGACGACTGTGATAACAGCTTTGTGGAGCGGCGGTAGGCCGCGGCGGGGGCGGATATCTCGCCGTCCGTGTCAATGTCGCCATGTCGAATCCCGTGAATGTCACTGTCCTTCCGGCACCTCTCACCCTGCAATCTAAGACTCCCATCTGACGAAAGCAGCTTTCCATTGCAATATAGATCGTTTGTACTTTGATCTGTGCTGAAATCTGAAATCACAGAGGATTTTCCTGATTTATTGCACAGTTCTAATTTTAGTTGTTTCGAATGTCTAAGCGTTCTGGATTTTATAAAGACTGTCATTTTTCATATATAAAAATCAAGGACATATGATGAGTAGTCTTAACCATACTTTGGCTTAAAATCTGCCTGTTCTCGACATCAATTTATATTTGGATTTGGCCTAAGGAGGTTCTCATGTCATAACCTCAGCGCCATGTCAACTTATGGAATTAAGTAGCATCAATGTCACTCTATGCAGTGTTTGAGAAAATATTAAAATCAAATGTCATTGCGACGTTTACCATTCACTACATTCGAACACCACACACACACACACACACACACACACACACACACACACACACACACACACACACACACACACACACACACACACACACACACACACACACACACACACACACACACACACACACACACACACACACACACACACACACACACACACACACACACACACACACCCTCTCCACAGCACAGTAACAGTGGGTAACATGAACAGACTGCACCCACTCTTACAGAAATAATACAACTAATGGACCACTTTCAGAACTCCTGGGAAGAATATCAAATGATGTCAACCATGTCATAATCCTGCTCCTGGTTTTGAAGCAATAAATCCCTTGTCTTCTTATTTTGGAGGGGAAACAATGTTAAAGTTATCTGAGGGTATTAGACGTCCTCAGCGTAAGGAAATTATTTTTGGAGAGACTGTAAAGCAGAGAAAGGTTCTGATGTGGTCATGGACATGGTATTTTAACATCCTAATGAAATGATCCTGAAGCTCTACATTAAACGCACCTTGTGTCTATTTCATGCAGGAATCCTCTGGGCCAACTTCCTGGTTTCTGAGTCCAATAGCTCGCCTTGAAATAAATACCGCATGCAGCTAAAACTGATTTGTTGACTTTTTTTGACGTACGTCTTGAAGTAACTGTCTGGCTTTTCAGGCCTACTATTAATACTTGTTTAATTCTCTCAAATTAAGAGGCGGTTTTGAGGAAGACTGAGTTCAGGTCTCAGATAAGTAGAACATTCATATATCTAATCGGGCTCATTCAAATATCTAAACGGTGTCAAGCGGCTCTCACTTCACATCTGTAAGTCCAGGCTGTATATCCCCTTAAAGGCCACCCTCCATCACGTGTTGAGGACTTTAATAACATTAGGCTACAGCAGTCCTTATGTGAAGCACTCAGGAGAGCTGACCGTTGAGACTGACCGTTGATGCTCCACAGTTGCTCAGCAGGGAAGCGGTCAGAGAGCTCTGTCATTAAATGAGGAACTTCCATGTCAGCTCAGAGAGGGGGTCACTTTAACCCTCTTTCCCCTCTTACCCCCCTGGCCATTCAGCCCTGTGACTGATGATGTCCCCCTCCTGTGGCAGCCGACAACAGAGCACAAGAGACCCCACAAAAGGCACTTCGGATAAAACAAAACCTCTCTAATTGTGCCTTTGAACCGGTCGCTGGACCAGCGGGCCGGTTGGCTGGTGGTCGGTCCCAGGGGTCAGTATGTCGAAAGGCTCCGGTTTGGGGTGCTGTTGTGTGGGGAGCGAAGGCAGGACGCGGCCCTATCCAAGGCCATGATAGATGGGGGATGCTTATGGCCTGGTGTGGACACAGACACTCAGGCGATTTGTTCCCATTGTTGGGGTGGTATTGTGGGGCAGACCTGATGATGTGTGGGGTTAAATGGTGACAGCTGATGGTGCCATATAGGGGGAAACACAACCAGTCATTGAAGATTATATTAATAAATACATCACACATCTGAACAGCAGTGGCTTATTTTTATTTCCAGAAGTATTATAGTAGGGTGTTTCCATGAAGAGGTATTATTATAGTAGGGCGTCTCCATGAAGAGGTATTATTATAGTAGGGCGTTTCCATGAAGAGGTATTATTATAGTAGGGCGTTTCCATGAAGAGGTATTATTATAGTAGGGTGTTTCCATGAAGAGGTATTATTATAGTAGGGTGTTTCCATGAAGAGGTATTATTATAGTAGGGTGTTTCCATGAAGAGGTATTATTATAGTAGGGTGTTTCCATGAAGAGGTATTATTATAGTAGGGCGTCTCCATGAAGAGGTATTATTATAGTAGGGCGTTTCCATGAAGAGGTATTATTATAGTAGGGCGTTTCCATGAAGAGGTATTATTATAGTAGGGTGTTTCCATGAAGAGGTATTATTATAGTAGGGCGTTTCCATGAAGAGGTATTATTATAGTAGGGCGTTTCCATGAAGAGGTATTATTATAGTAGGGCGTTTCCATGAAGAGGTATTATTATAGTAGGGCGTTTCCATGAAGAGGTATTATTATAGTAGGGCGTCTCCATGAAGAGGTATTATTATAGTAGTGCGTTTCCATGAAGAGGTATTATTATAGTAGGGCGTTTCCATGAAGAGGTATTATTATAGTAGGGCGTTTCCATGAAGAGGTATTATTATAGTAGGGCGTTTCCATGAAGAGGTATTATTATAGTAGGGCGTTTCCATGTAGAGGTAGTATTATAGTAGGGTGTCTCCATGAAGAGGTATTATTATAGTAGGGCGTTTCCATGAAGAGGTATTATTATAGTAGGGCGTTTCCATGAAGAGGTATTATTATAGTAGGGCGTTTCCATGAAGAGGTATTATTATAGTAGGGCGTCTCCATGAAGAGGTATTATTATAGTAGGGCGTTTCCATGAAGAGGTATTATTATAGTAGGGCGTTTCCATGAAGAGGTAGTATTATAGTAGAAAACTAGCGCAAATGGCACTAATACATCAGTGTTTTAAAATGTATGAAAAACATACATTTTTGGGATTTAATATCTGGATTTAATATCTAGCTTAATAAACCAGAAATACACCATTTAAATATTTTCATCAGGATCCTGCTTTCCTGCCTTGGCTGTATTGAACTGTTGGGTGAACAAACTAGTAGCGGCTTCAGAAAATAATCAAGTGGTCCTCAGAACACAGCAGGACAGAAAGCCACTAGTATTTCCTCAGTCCAGATTTAACCTACGACTCGCTTGGCACTGCGAGGAGGACTTGTTTCTCCTGCATGAAACAATGTTTTCCAGTTCACACAATCTTCTCCATTTAAATACAAAACGTATTTTGTTTCATAGTGTCACAAAAGTGGTTATGATGATGCTAAAAATATTTTTGCTACAGTTTTCACCATTACGGTGTCCATATTAGGACAGCCTTACATAGAAAATACGTGTTTTAAGTCAGGAGCTAATTGTGTTCTTTAATTGTGTTCTTTCCCCAGGGCTCTCCCCCTTTGCCATCCCGATTAGTTGTTGCTGTGAAAAGTGAACAGCCTTGCTGGTATGAGGGCTATGGCGCTGCAGTGTCAGACAGACAGAGACAGGGTGGCAGTCTGCTCCTCTCCCGCGGGTCCCACACCGAGCGCTGCTGTGCTCTCTCAAACCACTAGAACGTGCTCTTCGACAGATTATCCACACACTCCTCCCTCTCTCATCTCCCTCTCCTTGAGAGCAGGGCCCTGCTTCTAATTTGTAAAAGAGGCAGAAAGAATGCAATTTATAACTGTGAAAGCAGTGTAAAACCAACACCGACGGTACTCATGAGGTTCTAGTGCCAGAGCCGGTCTGGTATAAACATTCATAGACTGGGTCCATCCGGCCAGCACTGGACCCTATACCTCGATCTCCCCAGCAGGACTGAAGCCTTACTGCTAGATTCCCATAACACTGAGCTCTGGAAAAAGAGAGGATGATGATGATGATATACTATACCGAACAGGCATACACTGATTTAGAGAGAACATTTAGAAAAACATATGATTGTTAGTAAAGACATGCAGTTTAGAAGTTTACATACACCTTAGTAAAATACATTTAAACTCAGTCTTTCACAATTCCTGACATTTAATCCTAGTTCAAATTCCTTGTCTTAGGTCAGTTAGGATCACCACTTTATTTTTAGAATGTGAAATGTCAGAATAATAGTAGAGAAAATGATTTATTTCAGCTTTTATTTCTTTCATCGCATTCCCAGTGGTTCAGAAGTTTACATACACTCAATTAGTATTTGGGAGCATTGCCTTTAAATTGTTTAACTTGGGTCAAACATTTCGGGTAGCCTTCCACAAGCTTCCCATAATAAGTTGGGTGAATTTTGTCCCATTCCTCCTGACAGAGCTGGTGTAACTGAGTCAGGTTTGTAGGACCTCCTTGCTCGCACACGCTTTTTCAGTTCTGCCCACAAATTTTCTATAGGATTGAGGTCAGGGCTTTGTGGCCATTCCAATACCTTGACTTTGTTGTCCTTAAGCCATTTTGCCACAACTTTGGAAGTATGCTTGGGGTCATTGTCCACTTGGAAGACCCGTTTGCGACCAAGCTTCCTGACTGATGTCTTGAGATGTTGCTTCAATATATCCACATAATTTTCCCTCCTCATGATGCCATCTATTTTGTGAAGTGCACCAGTCCCTCCTGCAGCAAAGCACCCCCACAACATGATGCTGCCACCCCTGTGCTTCACAGTTAGGATGGTGTTCTTCGGCTTGCAAGCCTCCCCCTTTTCCGCCCAACATAACGATGATCATTATGGCCAAACAGTTCTATTATTGTTTAATCAGACCAGAGGACATTTCTCCAAAAAGTATGATCTTTGTCCCCGTGTGCAGTTGCAAACCGTAGTCTGGCTTTTTTATGGCGGTTTTGGAGCATTGTCTTCTTCCTTGCTGAGCGGCCTTTCAGGTTATGTCTATATACGACTCGTTTTACTGTGGATATAGATATTTTTGTACCTGGTTCCTCCAGCATCTTCACAAGGTCCTTTGCTGTTGTTCTGGGATTGATTTGCACTTTTCGCACCAAAGTACGTTCATCTCTAGGAGACAGAACGCGTCTCCTTCCTGAGCGGTATGACGGCTGCGTGGTCCCATGGTGTTTATACTAGCGTACTATTGTTTGTACAGATGAACGTGGTTCCTTCAGGCCTTTGGAAATTGCTCCCAAGGATGAACCAGACTTGTGGAGGTCTGCAATTTTTTTCTGAGGTCTTAGCTGATTTCTTTTGATTTTCCCATGATGTCAAGCAAAGAGGCACTGAGTTTGAAGGTAGGCCTTGAAATACATCCACAGGTACACCTCCATTTTACTCAAATTATGCCAATTAGCCTATCAGAAGCTTCTAACGCCATGACATCATTTTCTGGAATTTTCCAAGCTGTTTAAAGGCACAGTCAACTTAGTGTATGTAAACTTCTGACCCACTGGAATTGTGATACAGTGAATTATATGTGATATCATCTGTCTATAAAGAATTGTTGGAAAAAATGACTTGTGTCATGCACAAAGTAGATGTCCTAACCAACTTTTCAAAACTATAGTTTGAAATTTGTGGAGTGGTTGAAAAATGAGTTTTAATGACTCCAACCTAAGTGTATGTAAACTTCCGACTTCAACTGTATTATGATTGTTGAAGATAATGATATTTCTACTACATAGGGAAAAACACTGAAATAGTTTCACATAGTAATTGTACTTCTATGGGGAAAACAATTGGAATGACATCATCAGACTTAAAAACTGGAGTCCCTTGAAAGAGAGGAGTCGTATTGCACCCATAATCTATTTTCCCCCCACTTCACATGAGCTTGAAAGGAGCAGGAAGAGCAGATGACTTTGATTGACAGGCAGAAGGGGCTGTGGATGTATCAGTGTCTGGTTGGAGGGGAGGGAGGGGTAACTTCCCTGACTGACAGGCAGGGGGCGGGACTCTCCACATCCAGATGGAAAGAGGAAGGAACCAGACTGCTCTTTCTCTTCAGATGGCCATGTTCAATTAGAACCACTGAACTCAGACCTGTTTCTATTTCATGCCCTAAATGACACAGCTAGCTTTTCATCCATTGATGTGTTTTTTCTTTTCTTATGTAGTTCTAGTTCAATATGCTGACATATAGGCTAGGTGTTACATTTAAGTATAACACAGTAAGGAATATACCTACTGAGTTAGAAACAATTATTACTAACGTGTAAGAGATATTAAAAAAAGACCTTAAAAAAGCCCTATCTAATGTTCAGTTAAAATACCAACCAAAGCCATTCTTCTTTGTTCGATATGTCCATATGGTGAGGGTGCAGAAATGACCGACACAGACCCCTTTTAGCAGGGTCATACATGTAAATAATGGAGTGAGAAAAGGAATTAAAGGGATACGCAAGACTGCACCGGCGATTGAAAGTTGCAGATGAGGACCAGTCCGAGGCACCAACACTGTTTCAGGACACTATATCTTTGTGCTCCTCAAAAGGACCAATTTAGATTGATCCATTTAGATTCATTATCTGAGTTCAGCTAGCCAGATGTGATTAGGGGCCAGTCCCCAGGGGACAGAGGATAGGACACTGGGCCAGGGATGATATCCCCCCCATGCTGACTGACTACCCTGGCATCCACCACATCCACCATCATAATCCCCCAGAGTCGAATGGGTCTGAGCCATAACTTAACACTACCTATAGGATTCACCCCAAAACCAGGAAGTAAGATGTGGTATTATTTGCACTTATTTGCGTACATGTGGATGCTCATGGAAATGATTCAATTGGGTTCACAATGAGGGAATTGTTATAAGCAGAGATGGGAAAACGCTCACATTGTCTGTAAGCCAATAGCATAAAGGGGGCTGATTTTCTGTTACGGGAAATGTTGATGCCAGTGGAATTGATTATCTCCCTGTAGCACAAAGAAAGTAATTAGTCTTAATTAAAGGGGTTGTGTCATTTGAGGTTTCAGGACTACGTCTCAGACTAACGCAAGTGACTCGGCTGTATGTATTTTTTTAATTATCTAATAAATTCATTAGCTCATTCATTCAACATCCCAAACATGATTAAATAATGCACGAGTGCTCAACATCCAAGAGACAAAAATGCAACACTTCTAAAGGGACATCAACTGCATTTACAAGACATTCATAACAACAGTCCTAATTGGCATATATGCATCACAGTCGAGAAGAATACATGATGTCATCGGAAGGCATTGTGCTCATTTATCTCTGGGTATTGTCCACAAAGCACCAAATCTAATAACGCTGGCTTGGAATATGAATGGTAAATATTGTGTGTGGCTGTGGGTTACTGAGGCATGGTACCCCCAAGACCCAGTGAGCTGAACACACACACACACACACACACACACACACACACACACACACACACACACACACACACACACACACACACACACACACACACACACACACACACACACACACACACACACACACACACACACACACACACACACACACACACACATGGTGTGGGGAGCCGAGATGGGGATTTGTTTTAATATGGGGCTCTGCATGTGAAGTGAAGCAGAAAGTGGATCCTGCGTCTCAGAGGCCTGGGGACTCAAGCCTGGAGTTGTCTCTATTATTCCTTTATATCCTCCATATTGTTCAGGGGGGATGGATGGATGCAAGATGCATGAGGGGCCTGGGGGGGTTGAAGGAAAGAGGGCATTATTAAACATGATCAAGGCTCAGGGTGCCAGGGGTCTACAGAGAGAGAGTCTACAAAGAGCGTGGTAATTTACGGAGAGCTATGGTGCTTCTACAGTGGGGCATCGGGCTTCGACAAGCTTGGAACTCACTTCATACGCTTGATTTCACAACATTGCAGGGAGATAACTTGTTGTCCCACTTTGATGATGTCACATCTGTCACACTTTTCAATGTCTCCTTCAGATGGTTTTTGATGAAGAGCTACAATAGCAGGGATGAGAGATGAGATGGAAGCCCAGTGTGGTTGGACTGACTAAAGGCCACCATTTCGAAATCCATTTTAGGACACTTTTCAGTCTTCAAACTTCATTGCATCTATTCTAACCTGAAATGGTGTCCTTTCTTAACCCTGAAGGCATTAGTAATGCATTGTCTGCTGGAAAAGACTGATGTCCTAAAATGGACACCGTACATGTGTCTCTGCATGGCTTTATGCCTTCCTCTGGAAGGTGCCAAAACTCCTCCTCTTCCAGGACTACATTATCAATTCATACTGATCTCTCTGGGTTCAAGAGGGATGTCCCTCTTAGACTCTTTCAAGTTCCACTTAACTGGCCACCTCTCTCGCCATTGTTCAGGTGCACTCAAACTTTTCCTGCCTAACACATGGACATTTTTCAATTGCACTAATTAAAGCAATTATGAGACCATACACGCCGCTGATAGTAGAGGTGATTAAAGTACTGTGTGAAAGTCTGCCATTATCAGACTACATCATTTCCCCTTTAGTTTTGAATTAATTGGAATGAAATGTATGCCGCACTAGACACATAATGTGGATCCACTAATCTCTAGGCTTTGTAAAGGCCGAGATAAAACTAACCTTTTCCCTTTATACAGGTTCAAGTTAATTAAATTCCTTTTTAATTGTATTTTATGAAAAATCTTACATTTCCACCACTAATGTGTCTCCTCCGGTCCCCCACTAAAAACTGCAAAGGCAGGAGGGAGAAAATCAAGAAAAAGAAGTGAAAATCATTCTTCTTCTTTTTCTTCTTTTTCTTCTTCTTTTTCTTCCTCTTCTTCTTCTTCATCTTCCTCTTCTTCTTCTTCTTCTTCTTCTTCCTCTTCTTCTTCTTCATCCTCCTCTTCTTCTTCTTAATCTTCCTCTTCCTCTTCCCCTTCTTCTTCTTCCCCTTCCTCTTCTTCTTCATCTTCTTCTTCCTCTTCTTCTTCTTCTTCTTCTTCCTCTTCTTCTTCTTCTTCATCCTCCTCTTCTTCTTCTTCTTCTTCATCTTCCTCTTCCTCTTCCCCTTCTTCTTCTTCTTCTTCCTCTTCTTCTTCTTTTTCTTTTTCTTCCGCTTCTTCTTCTTCTTCCTCCTCTTCTTTTTCTTCTTCTTCTTCCTCTTCTTCTTCTTCGAAGAAGAACTGAACTGTCAGCGAATTCGGGGGCGAAAATTAATTATTTCAGCGTGATAAACCTTTTCATCTCCTTGACTCCTTCGCACAGAAAAGCCAATTAATAATGTCAAACATGCTCTCCTCTCCGGGGACGGCCGCAGCGCTGATGAGTGTGTTTACCGTCGAGGGCCGGTGCGGAATGAGCTCGCTGTTAGAAACTTCCTAATCACGACGCACCTGTCAGGAGCTCGCCTCATTATCTGTGTACAGAGGGCAAACCTCATTTTGTCAGACGCGGCTTTTCCCAAGAACTAACTGCCTTGGGAAGCATATATGACTGTCGACCAGTAGATGATTCACTTAATTATGGAATCGGGCTCGGGCTCTGGTGGAAGGTGCATATCTAATGACTGTAGTGAGAGACATGACTGGGTCAAGGCCAGTGGATAATATGCTGTAGCTTCAGCCCATTTTACAGACGGATGGAAAGGTCACCTGTTTCTACAAGGCCTCTGTGTGATCTTGAGACAGAAAGGTTTCTGGGTCTTTCCACTAGTATTGGGAAATAGCATTCAATTCAATTCATGTTTGTTTGGAGTTTGAAGTCTTTTCAAAGTTGATTTACAGGACTTCTCAATTTCAAAGATTCCGAACAGGAGTGGATATTTATTATTTCTGTTTGGCAATGCCATATACAGCTAACAGGCACATGAAAACCTTTGCATACTTAGTGTAGTCATTCATTTGAACCTTAGTATTGTACATTTTAATTTTAATTTTAAATGTAACCTTTGTTTAACTAGGCAAGTCAGTTAAGAACAAATTCTTATTTACAATGACAGCCTACCCCGGCCAAACCCGGACGACGCTGGGCCAGTTGGGCGCCGCCCTATGGGACTCCCAATCACGGCCGGATGTGACACAGCCTGGATTCAAACCAGGGACTGTAGTGACACCTCTTACACAGAGATGCAGTGCCTTAGACCGCTGCGCCACTCAGGAGCCACATGTACTCGGGAGTACATGTATTATATGTACATATTTAGCATAGTTTATTATTTGCTACCACAGTTCTACATGTGATGATGAAACAGATTGGTGACAGTTGGGGGGCTGTGACATCCTGTAACATCCCGTGACTTGTGACTGCTCTTTCAGAATATAGCAAGAGTGACGTTACGTGTGGTGTGGTGTGTGTGTGTGTGTGTGTGGCTCCCCACTATGCATTTAACAGGCCCACTAATGAAATATAGACCTGGGCAAATGGTGCACTTCTGGAAGTAGACGAGCTGACGCTGATCACTGACAGGATAATCAAGATGTTCCTCGACTAGTGCTGCGGTGGCTAAATAACTCCTACACTCACCCCCTCTTGTATGTGTGCTCGTGTGTGTGTGTGACTGTGTGTGCGTGTGCATGTGTGCATGAATGTGTGCGCACGTCCTTCCATGTGTGTGTCCCGTCCCACCAGTAAGTACTTCAGCTAATCAAAAGTCACGTCCTCATTCGTTGGCCCAGCATGCAGGATCCTTATAGGAACCATGTGGAACAAACTGTCTCTGACATTACACTCATCATCTCACTCACTGGGCTGCCCACTGCACGGTCGTTAAACTTTCATTTGGAAAGGCTGGCCCGGCCTGCTCGCAGCATATTGACGGCATTAATGTGAGTCAGTTATGGGACGGATATTTATTTCTGGATGGATCTGGATGTGTGCGAGTGATTTAGTCATCAGACGATTGTTTGCTCCTGGTGGAGTGTGTGTGTGTTTGTGTTTGTGTTTGTGTGTGTGTGTGTGTGTGTGTGTTTGTGTGTGTAACCTATGTCACGGGGATATGTCAGAGAAATGCAGGTTCGCTCTGTGAGACGACACTTTGTGTGTGTGTGTGTGTGTGTGTGTGTGTGTGTGTGTGTGTGTGTGTGTGTGTGTGTGTGTGTGTGTGTGTGTGTGTGTGTGTGTGTGTGTGTGTGTGTGTGTGTGTGTGTGTGTGTGTGTGTGTGTGTGTGTGTTTGGAGGGGTATGTGTGTTATGTGTGTTTAATATATATCCTTCTGTATCACTTTCGGAAAAGCCATCAACTTATCCACATAACGATGATCAAGATATCAGTTTTCCCAAAAAGCAAAATCAGCTCCCAGACAGAACCCAGCACTAATACAGTGCATCTCTGTATTACAGTGCATCTCTGTATAAGTCTTGTCTATTTTAAATTTAACTGTGAGACACATTTTACTACAAGCATCACATTTTACTATCCTGCGCCTGGGTGCCGTGGTGTAGAATGACCAACCTTAACAGTACCTCCCGTTAGTCCTCTGACCCTCTCCAACGTCAGCTGTAGTCCTATCTCATGGGCTAGGGGGACTGGGGGGACGGGGGACGGGGTGGATTGGAGGAAGTGTCTGGGGTCAAAGACGGGCCCACTCCTTAACTCTGTGTCTAAGTGGCGGAGACAGATAGTTGGACCCCTTCCCTGAACCACTGGGAAGAGTGCCCTACACTTGAGCCCTTTTCTTATTTGCCCTCTCCACACAACTGCCACACAGTCCTATAGCATCAGCTGCATGGCTAACCCCTGACTAATTCAAACCCCTGACATACCAGATTCAAGCAGGCACCTTGGTAAGCATGTCGGTTAAAATATCGACAAGGCTTCCTCTGTTTAAATTATTAATAGGGTGCTCAGTTTTCATTGACATTCATTCACAATGTACACGAGTGGCTTACAAATCCCTTGAAATGAATGGCAGACCTCTCCGTCTAACCTTCTCTCAGCTCCGGCAGCCAAGAACTCTTACGGAGGATTGTCAGTAAATCAGAGCCTTGCCGGCTGCCAAAGCCCTGATCCTCTTGCTGACGGACGTCACATTCACTCGCTGGAGAAACCCGCAGATCATCACAGAGCCCCCGTGTCTCAGCACTGACTGTCGTTGGCATGTTTGGTTTAATGTGTCAAAACAGGCACAGTCCCTGATTTGATTTCATTCTATGGCAGGATTTGTTCTCTTTTCCAGCACACAGCGCCGTATTCAATTGTGTGCCTGCGGCGTATTTCTACAAGTGACAGAAGCAAACAACTGCAGTGTGTAGTTGGTGCGGCGACATGCAGTTGAACTCTGGCATAAAACTGATTCGGCCTTCACGGTGTCTTTAGTTCCTATTCCGTGATAAATCCCTTGGCCTAACATCACCCAACCAACAAATAACGTTATATTTACGACTTCGGTCAATCAGCACCCATATCAGCAATGATTAGGTCCAATTGTTTTTCCTAACCATGTAATCTCAGCAGGGGAAAAAATGGAGATCTTTGGCTAGTTACAACAACTAGGGCCCCGAAGTTTTCCACACCCAACCTCGGAGACTTGCTTTTACTCCTTGTGTTTTTTACATAAGAAAGCGTTTTCTGTTAAAACATTCTATGTCTTAGTGTGCAAGACTTATGCAAGGGAAAGAAAGACCAACGAAAACCTCAGCTGGGACAAGACTGCCAATTTGTGGTGTCGACATCTACATTCTCTCACGTCCTCTGTAACTCGTGCTAAGAGAGGGACCCGATTTGGCTTAGTTTATTTGTGTCTTAATGTTTGTGGCTCGATGGATGCTCCCGCCTTGACGTGCTCACCAAATCAAATCAAATCAAACTCTATTTGTCACATGCGCCGAATACTACAAGTGTAGACCTTGCCGTGAAATGCTTACTTACAAGCCCTTAACCAACAGTGCAGGTCGAGAAGAGTTAAGAAAATATTTACCAAATAAACTAAAGTAAAAAATTATAAAAAGTAACACAATAACATAACAATAACGAAGCTATATACATGGGGTACGGGTACCGAGTCAGTGTGCGAGGGCACAAGTTAGTTGAGGTAATGTGTACATGTAGGTGGGGGTGAAGTGACTACGCATAGATAATAAACAGTGAGTAGCAGCAGTGTACAAAACAAATGGAGGGGGGGGGGGGGTCAATGTGATAGTCTGGTGGACATTTGATTAATTGTTCAGCAGTCTTATGGCTTAGGGGTAGAAGCTGTTAAGGAGCCTTTTGGTCCTAGACCTGGCGCCCCGGTACATCTTGCCGTGCGGTAGCAGAGAAAACAGTCTATAACTTGGGTGACTGGAGTCTCTGATGATTTTATGGGCTTTCCTCTGATACCGCCTATTATATAGGTCCTGGATGGCGGGAAGCTTTGCCCCAGTGATGTACTGGGCCATACACACTACTCTTTGTAGCGCCTTACGGTCAGATGATGAGCAGTTGCCATACCAGGCAGTAATGCAACCTGTCAGGATGCTCTCGATGGTGAAGCTGTAGAACTTCTTGAGGATCTGGGGAACCATGCCAAATCTTTTCAGTCTCCTGAGGGGGAGAAGGTTTTGTCGTGCCCACTTCACGACTGTCTTGGTATGTTTGGACCATGATAGATCGTTGGTGATGTGGACACCAAGGAACTTGAAACTCTCAACCCGCTCCACTACAGCCCCGTCGATATTAATGGGGCCGCCTTTTCCTGTAGTCCACGATCAGCTCTTTTGTCTTGCTCACATTGAGGGAGAGGTTGTTATCCTGGCACCACACTGACAGTTCTCTGACCTCCTCCCTATAGGCTGTCTCATCGTTGTCGGTGATCAGGCCTACCACTGTTGTGTCGTCAGCAATCTTAATGATGGTGTTGGAGTCGTGTTTGGCCACGCAGTCGTGGGTCAACAGGGAGTACAGGATGGGACTTAGTACACACCCCTGAGGGGTCCCAGTCTTAAGGATCAGCGTGGCAGACATGTTGTTGCCTACCCTTACCACCTGGGGGGGCGGCCCATCAGGAAGTCCAGGATCCAGTTGCAGAGGGAGGTGTTTAGTCCCAGGAACCTTAGCTTAGTGATGAGCTTCGTGGGCACTATGGTGTTGAACGCTGAGCTGTAGTCAATGAACAGCATTCTCACATAGGTGTTCTTTTTGTCCAGGTGGGAAAGGGCAGTGTGGAGTGCTATTGCGATTGTGTCATCTGTGGATCTGTTGGGGCAGTATGCAAATTGGAGTGGTTCTAGGGTATCCAGGAGGAGGCTGTTGATGTGAGCCATGACCAGCCTTTCAAAGCACTTCATGGCTACCGACTTGAGTGCTACGGGGATGTAATCATTTAGGTAGGTTACCTTCGCTTCCTTGGGCACAGGGACTATGGTGGTCTGCTTGAAACAATTCAGGTTATTTACAAATAGACACATTTTGTCCCCAAACTGGACACTTGTCCCAAAATAATCTCCCCAAACTAAAGCTCCAGGAGTTAAATATGGACATAATGCAAGTCACAAAGTCATAACTGTTTCCCTCAACTTGACTTCACCTTGAAGTTGCAATACAAATCTGGAAGACTGTGCATGTGGTAAAGCTTTAGGGTTCGTTTTGACTAACAGTGCTGTACTGTCTAGTGAACTTAAACATTTTAAGAGGACATTGCTGGATATCCTCAAAAGCACACAGCAGCAACTGGAAAAGCACGCTGCAACTCTAATCACCCCAATCATCTGTAGAGCAGGTGAGACCAAAGCCAGAAATATGTCAATCAAATATATCCATCTAGAACCGGACAGTGTGACAATGACAGCCATCCTCCTACACTCCCCTTTAGCTTGTAAAAGACAAACCATTTGCCTATGAGCAAAGTTAGAGGTGTAGACTAGTTAAAGCATACCAACTTGGGACACTTCTCAATGCCGATCTCCCTGCCTGCAACAAAGGTCTTCTTGGAAACGGCATCAGCTTTCTCCAAGAAAACATCCTTTTATGGAAACATCTCACTTTACTTCGATTTGGTAGCCATATACTGCAGTCCCTGTCCACCTCCTGTCCCAGTGGTAAACGGAAGAGGACCTGTGAATCCACAATGTGTCTCATTGTTCCCTATGGCTTCTCTTGGAATGACAAATATCTGGATGTTTGTGTAAGCTGCGTGTGCGTTTTATGAGCTCCCAAAAAGCCATAAAGAGTGACAGAATCATTGCTCAACAGCCAGGCGACTCAACTTTCCGGAAATGTACTTTTGTGAATTTTTCCCGCTTGAACATTGGAAGAGTTTGGGGTTTACGTTGCTTAAGTCGCCGTCTAGCTCCGATGCAACTGGATTGGTTTATGAAGCACTCCATTCATCATCTAGCCACTAATCAAAGAGCACTAAGCTTTACATGAAACACAACGGCTTTCCTGAGGGGAAATTGTGCAAGACTATCCCAGTCAGTCAAGTCTGGAGAAAAGTTTCTGTCTCACTATGAATTAATTAATGGGTGAATTTCCCAAATATTACCATGACTATAAATTGGGAGAGTTACATGTTTGGGCATTTTGAAAGGGTACAAAGAAAGCAATACTTTAAAAAATATATATAATAATAATTTGTTACAGTCGGTAGCTGTGCATTGCCAAAGCGGCATTAATATCATGTGTCTCAAACTGTAACAATATCTTGGCAGATGCTTTTAAAGAGTGGATACTTTACTACTCATGGGATACAGCACATACAGTGACAGAAAGACAGAGGACGAGCTATATTGAAATATGAATATACAGTACGGAGAAAAAATATTGCCAGATGTGGGTACATAGAATATTAGTCCTGAAAATGTAGTTGCATACGGTCATGCAAAGGAGCCTTGAACTATGACTGGGATTACAGTGAGGACTTTGAAGATGAATGTACATTTTATCTGTCACTGTATTCTATAGGTAGCCTAGAGGTTTGAATCCAGGAACGGGCATTAAGAGATGGGATGGGAAACACATTGATTCTCTTTCAACATCTATGGCTTGATACGCTTATAAATAATATTGATTTAATATAGAATATGCTTCATACATCTAATTCTAGGGCCCTCATCCCCCTCTGTCCTTATAAGATCTTCTAGGATGACCGATCTAAAATAGAAAGTATGGATTACTTATGTTTTCGTTTTTACAAAGACTGATATTCCTCTCATGCATCTCACCATGACAACTTCAATTAGGATGATTCCCTTTGATTCGTTCTGTCACACTTCCAAATCTGTCCCGATGAAAAACACAGTATGAACGCGAGGGCCACCCTGTAATCCAGACGAATGTTGTGCACAAAATCACACTCCATTTCTACCCAGCCAACATGTCTGTCTCTCTTGCCGTGTATGCATTGAATTGTCACATTCTCTGTGTCCTCCTCAGACCTGGGTTCAAATGCTATTTTTTTATGCAAATCTTAAACGTTTGCTCTAGCCTGGCTGGAGATGGGCAGGATCTGGATTTTTGGGACTATCATATTGGTTCCATATAGCCAGGCAAGCTCAATCGAGCACAGATAAAGTGTAGGAAATTATTTCAAATAATTTTTGATCCCAGGTTTGGTGCTCTTACGGTGCCTCCTCCAACATACCATTATAAAAAGATGGCATACATTAGGGAAAGTACGTTTTAGGTTCCAAGTGCCACACGAAACGTGTGGCACTTGCATGTCAATCAGTCCTATCGTATTCGTCGGCACCAGCCACTGTCAGTTGAATGAATTCGGAATCGTGGTAATAGCTCTCTCTTCATGGGTCAATATTATGTTTTTCTTTGGCTGTATACCATATGGAGGCAAAATAAAACAAAGGCAGCAGAAACTCCAGAGGAATTCTGGGTAGGCAATTATTTAATGCAACTTCGGAAGAGCAGAGGGGGGCAAACTCAGTGCAGTAGGACTCAGGCCTTTGATGTCTGCATGACAGACCTGGGCCCTGTATTCTCTCTGGCATATCAGCGCTGCGAATGCTCAAGTTTCATTATTTTGATGGGAAAATCAGACAACGTTTCAGGGCCTAGGTTTATTTTCAACCTTCAGACCCTTGCCAGAGCACAACTTTGGAATAGCTCGAGTTCACTTTAGATCATGCGATGGAGAACATATTAATTCTATGTGCTCCAGGATGGAAGGATGAATGGAGGGATGGGTGGATAAAGGGATGTTCTGGCCTGTTTTGTATTTAGTTTTGTTGTGTTGTTATCCAGTGGTAGTTAGGTTTTACTTGATGGGATCCTGTTTATTTTGTGTTCAGATCAGAAACACATGTGCTGGAAGATAAGCATGGTTTATCACTACTGGATGGATACTGCTTACAGTTCAATGTCATACTGAGAGCTGCTATTCAGTGGCCAAAATCAAAGCATAAGCAATTGCATCTTGTTGGCTCGGAAAAGCAGTTCCATTTAAACACACATTCTTCAAACTGAGCATCCTGAAATACAACTTGAATATGTCTGTTCATTGTAATATTAGAATAGAGTATGTCATCAATCACATAAAAAAAATGCCTTAAAACTAGCATTTTAGCAATAGCAATGCTAATTTCTGGTTTCTTCATTACCCTGTTAGTGTGCTTGGCATAATGGTTTACAGATGTAGGATCTTAAAGCTCTTAAGGATCGAACCCTTTTTTACAATTTTCGCCTAAAATGACATTCCCAAATCTAACTGCCTGTAGCTCAGGACCTGAAGCAAGGATATGCATATTCTTGATACCATTTGAAAGGAAACACTTTGAAGTTTGTGGAAATGTGAAATGAATGTAGGAGAATATAACACATTAGATCTGGTAAAATATAATACAAAGAAAAAAACGTGTTTTTTGGGGGGGGGGACCATCACCTTTGAAATGCAAGAGAAAGGCCATAATCTATTATTCCAGCCCAGGCGCAATCTTTATTATGGCCACTAGAAGGCAGCTGTGTATGTGCGAAGTTTTAGACTGATCCAATGAACCATTGCATACCTGTTCAAATTGTTGTTTCAAGAGTGCCCAAATGTGCCTAATTGGTTTATTAATACATTTTCATAATTGTGCACTCTCCTCAAACAATAACATGGTATTCTTTCACTGTAACAGCTACTGTAAATTGGACAGTGCAGTTAGATTAACAAGAATTGAAGCTTTCTGCCCATGTCAGATGTCTATGTTGTGGGAAATGTTTTTGTTACTTACAACCTCATGCTAATCACATTAGCCTACGTTAGCTGAACCGTCCCGCGGGGGGAACACTGATCCCGTAGAGGTTCATTTGGGCCAGTTTGCTGCAGCAACAGGAAATGTGAATAATTATGTGGATTATAATTAATTACATTTATTTAAGGGGTTTATGCATTTTTTTGTGAGGGGAAATCAAGTCTGAAATTTAGAATTTCAAACCTCAAACGCACCACAAGTTTTAAATGTCCTGCTTTACAGGAAAGTTCTCCTGCAACAATGGTGATCAAATTAAGACCCTACATCTGTACCCATTCAAGTGTTTTCAACTTCTCTAGCGTCTCCTGCACGGGTTGTCACTCCACTTGAGCTTTCTCATGTCATTCTTGCAGAGCAGATGAAATTAAAACATTCAGGTTCTCTTCATTTGACATGTTCTGCTGTTACCATTCCTTTGTGAAATAGGTCTGTTTACACTATTTTCCCAAATGCCTTCATTCAAGTTGAGAGCAATTATTAAGCAACATGTTTTATTTTATTTTTACTTTCACATTGTTAATATTATTTGCAATATTTTTAAAAAATCAAGTCAGGGTTAGTGAGATGTGTGTGTAGAGCATCTGTTTGGTCCAACCGAGCATGTCTAGATGGGATACAGCTTTTGTCAAATAGAGGTCAAAAGATTATTTTTTTTTTTTTGCCTTTTAGCTAACCCTAACCCTTTTCCTAACCTCAACCCAATTCCCCTGACCTGCTACTTTAATGATCCTAACCTTCTGTATAAATTCTCATAAACCTGCTACAAAAAGTCAATTTTGACAAAAGATGTATCCTTTCTAGACAAATCCGGTCCAACCTCTGTGTCATCCATTGTCTAAGGGGGAGGAGACCGAGTGGAGAGGCCTGCTGGTGTTCTTCTGACTGACAGGATACAAGTCCTTATTAGCTATAATGTCACTCATATTGTCACTCATACTTCTGTAGCAGCTGCAATTGATTTATCAGTACATATATGTTTGTGGGGGTTGTATGTGTTTATGAATTGTGTGAGAGATTATTGGGAATTAATATAAATCAAATATAAATTATGCATTTTTGTATTATATATTTTTCTTAAAGCATACATTGAGAAATGTACTTATTCACACATACAAATTAGTGTCTAGATGTCTTTTTTTTATATTTAAGAAATCTGTGAAATAGTTGTAAAATTAACAGTTCTTCTTTTAGCTAATGAAATTGCAAGAATTCAGCAAATCTCCTTCCCCCATAGTTCAAACAGGCCATATGAATACATAGTGTTTAATGGCTTTCCTCTGAGCCCTGGAAACATTCTGTTCACATCAAAGGTCTGCCAACAGTGGGAAGACACAGCGTTTAACTTATCCTCCCCCTAATCCTTCTCTCTTTAACCCCTCCCTATTGTTTGTGGTGATGGGGCCAAACCAGGAAAAACCTACGGTAAAGGTTAGGCTCAAACTGCACTGTGTGGAGTGGAATTAAAAGATGAACCAGGGGGTGCTTATTCAACGTTAAGTGAAAGTGTCGGGATTAGAGGGGGTGTGGTAACATAAAGGGTTGACCTAATCCGTGAAATCTGCTGGGGGTCAGAGGTTAGCCTCCAACAGCAGTCAGTGTGAGGATTAAGGGAGTCGTGGAGAAAATGAGGGGAGAGTAAAGGGGCTTTATCCCAGCTACACTCACTTTACAGCCGCACACTGGGGACCACTCACCCAGGAAATGGAGAGGGGGGATTTGATGTGTGCTCAAATACATAGGCACACACACACTTCTTGGTAAGCTTTACATTCATTTTTGTCATAAAATAAACTGCTGTATTCATACAGCTGTACGATCTTAATTTGATCACTCTTTCATTGCTGCGAATTTTCCTTTTTTATTTACATACTGTAAGTTAAAAACCTCTTAGTGATCCCTTCGCACGCCAATCCTGTGAACGGGGTTGATTTGACAACACCCAGTGAAATAGCAGCGCGCCAAATTCAAAAACAGAAATACTCATAATAATAATTCATAAATCATACAAGTGTTATACATGGGTTTAAAGATGAACTTCTTGTTAATCCAGCCACATTGTCAGATTTCAAAAAGGCTTTACGGCGAAAGCAAACCAGGCTATTATCTGAGGACAGCACCCCATCAAACATACACATGAAAATCATAATTCAACCCGCCAGGCACAACACAAAAGTCAGAAATAACATATAATTCATGCCTTACCTCTGAGGATCTTCTTCTGTTGGCACTCCAATATGTCCATTAAACATCACAAATGGTCATTTTGTTCGATAAATTCTGTCGTTATATATCCAAAATGTCAATTTATTTGGCGCGTGAGCTGAACTGAGTGAGCTCAACTGTGAATGGTCCTGGAGCACCAAAAAAAAGTGTGAAGGGAAGCCAGCTTGGATTTTGTCGTCACTCCTATCAAATCGCATTGAGAGCATACGTCATTGACAGAAACAACTTGAATTGTTGCATCTCGTTGTGTTGTTGTCCTTCCTAAATTAGCCATGGATGGAGATAGGTATTTGGACTTTTTTTTAACTGAATTCTCTGTACTGGCCAATGATTTTAACGGTTATTCTGATCCAACCATTCGTTCATACATCGTTGTTCCCCTGGCCTAAAAGATGGATGTTCAATATGTAGCTAGATGTAGAAGGCTAATGTTAGCTAGCTAACATTGCCTATGAATGGAAGTTAGGCTAGTGAGCAAGCGTTTTAGCCAGGTAGCCTAGGACAACAAAAATACATAGTGTACTGTATGACAGAGGGATAGACCGTTTCATCAACATGAAAGAGAGGAGGATGGCATTTGCGTTTCTCTACATGTAGGGTGAGTCAATATGTTTTTCTACTTGCACGAACGTGCACGCACGCACACGCACACACACACACACACACACACACACACACAGAGAAATCAGAACCATGGACAGCCACATCATATTTAGCATACGTTTATTGGACTACGTTGTTTTAGTGTTTTTGGTTCTTTTAGTTGTTACTGTATTAGACTAAGATGTTGAAGTTGAAATAATGCTGGAATAGTGGAGGCAGCTCCTGTTTTGTTTGCAACTTGCAGTAACTCTCTGTGGTTCTAAATCAATAGTTGTTTAGTGGTCTCGAAAATGTCGGAAACATTAACTTGCTTGACCATGCTGTGGGTCATCTAACTGTCTGTTACATGCAATATGCTTAGTGGACTTCAGATGTTGCTCTCCGGTTATGTAATGAAACAAAGGTTGAATTTATTCTGCCACTGTGTCTTCTTATTGTCTTGGCCTTACGCCTACATATCACGGTGGCAAGGCATGTGAACTAACATGTTACAGAGCAAACAACGCAATTATCACAACACATAGGTTCCCCAGTGATTTTACCCACAAACCGCTACTGGACAATACAGAGGGAGAAAGCACTACCCCAGAGGAGCGGAAGACCTGTAAGGAGCATGTACACAGAGGCAAACTGCATGTCCCTGTAGAACACCATCCCCACTCTGAGAGCACCACTAGAGTGGACCCTGATCATGGCTATAGCCCTTGTCCTTGCATTTCTACATTTCATTGTAGTTTACTGGCCACAAGTGTAGTTCTCTCTCTCTCATGCCCTTTCACATACAAGGCATGTGTAAGATGTGTGTGTGCTTGTGCATATGCCTGCACGAGCGTGTTTGTGTGTGTGTATGCGTGTGTTTGTGCATATGCGTGTGTGTTTGTGTGCACGTGCGTAACAGTATAACTTTCGTCAGTCCCCTTGCCCAGACCCGGGCTCAAACCAGGGACCCTCTGCACACATCAACAGTCACCCACGAAGCATCGTTACCCATCACACCACAAAAGCCACGGCTCTTGCAGAGCAAAGGGAATAACTACTTCAGGTCTCAGAGCGAGTGACGTCACCGATTGAAACACTATTAGCGCGCACCACCACTAACTAGCTAGCCATTTCACATCGGTTACACGTGCGTGCGTGCGTGCGTGCGTGTGTGTGTTATACGTTGGCTAATCAGCACGGATTCTCATTAAGGTAAGATAGAGATGGTAAGCTTGGCAATCAAATGGAAACATCTATAGCAATTGCAACCACGTTGCATCCAGCGAACGCCTGTTTAATGTAGATGTTTTTATCATTAATTATAATGTAGCATGTGATTCCCCTTTTAATGAGTCACACAGACTTGTTCTGCAGAGTGTAAGATTTCTCTGATATGTCTTTAATAAGACAGTATTCTGCCTATAAACGTGTACTTCAAAACCACAATACCACAATTTATACCACATTAAGTTATATTGCTAAAAAGAACAATGGGTATGTTTATCATTATTTGGCCTTTAAAATGATCATGTAATAGTAATACATAGGTCACTTTATCTCAACAAGACATCCAAAACAAACACAGATCATCTGGCTCAGAACATCATCGGTCGAGCTGTATGTTGAACTCACACACTGACAACAGATAGGGGCATGGTTACTCCAAGTGCAGTCAGCCAGTGCAGGTGCCTCGGAGGTCAGGGGGCAGAGGTCAGGGGAGTCCTCCTGGAGTGGGATCACACACCAAGTTTTAAATCGTCCCGTTGGCCTTGCCACCTGTCACGTCTGTGGGAGGTAGGGCTGGGGGGGGGGGGGGGGTAGTGGGTGTGGAAGGTTAGAGGGATGGAAGGGTTGGAGGGCTGGAAGGGTTGGAGGGCTGGGTTGGAGGGCTGGAAGGGTTAGAGGGGTGGAAGGGTTGGAGGGCTGGAAGGGTTGGAGGGCTGGAAGGGTTAGAGGGCTGGAAGGGTTGGAGGGCTGGAAGGGTTGGAGGGCTGGAAGGGTTGGAGGGGTGGAAGGGTTGGAGGGCTGGGTTGGAGGCCTGGAAGGGTTAGAGGGGTGGAAGGGTTGGAGGGCTGGAAGGGTTGGAGGGCTGGAAGGGTTGGAGGGCTGGAAGGGTTGGAGGGCTGGAAGGGTTAGAGGGGTGGAAGGGTTGGAGGGCTGGAAGGGTTGGAGGGCTGGAAGGGTTGGAGGGCTGGAAGGGTTGGAGAGGTGGAGAGTTGGAGGGCTGGAAGGGTTGGAGGGCTGGAAGGGTTGGAGGGCTGGAAGGGTTAGAGGGGTGGAAGGGTTGGAGGGCTGGAAGGGTTGGAGGGCTAGAAGGGTTGGAGAGGTGGAGAGTTGGAGGGCTTGGCAACTGCTGGCCTTGCTTGGCTGGTGGATAGACACCAGCAGCAGTACCGTGGAAAAAGGGATGAGGAGGAGGAATGCAGGGAATGCGGGGGCGAGATGTCGCTTACCACCTTGACATGTGTTGATGTATGGGCAGAGAGGAGAGGGAAGAGGGGGAAGGACACCTTGCATGCTGCACCTGTAACAGCCGGTTTAAATGACCCTCGTGGTGGATTACAGGGCTGGAGGTTAGAATGTGTGTTTAGTCTCAGACCGTGGTGGGCCACACACCACACCAGAAGACACGCCAGCTGGGCAGAGGGCTTGCATATGGGTTGGGCAGACAAACAAATACACTCAAACACACACATGTGCATACGTATGTAAGTACTCACACTCTCACTCATGCTAAAGGCGTCCGCATGCTTCTGTTCGGCTGGTGCTTAGACGAACTCGGCTAGGCGAGCCGAACGAGTGTGCTCGCATTCTCCCTTAAAAGACCTTCGCTTGAAATAGTACTGTTTGTCCATTTTGAGACGCCATAGCCAGTACACACTTCCTCAAAATATTCAGATTGAATCTAAAATAGCTCAAGATATTTACCATTCATTTTGACGTTTTGCATGAACACAATTCGTCTCTCGTTGAACGCCGACAATAACTTTATTAAAGTACCCCAACTGTTGACCAATCACAGGCGAATGATCCTAGACTCCGGCTTGCCTTAAGAAACATTTTGGTGTGCACAAACAGCCGAGAAAACCTTTGCCGAAGACCTAAACGAAACAAAAATGTCACAAAATGTTGTCATAAAATATGCATTAACTGTTCCATACTGTTTCGGATGGGAGGCATGCGCACAACTTAACGCTTGCACAGACACACACAGATACATCCTACATGCAGATGTAGGATCCAAATTTGAGCTACAGTAGTTTGCTTTAGCAGAAAAATAATCCTGCAGTAAACAGGAAATGGGAATTATTATGTGGATTATAATTCATGCACATTTTCGTAGGGGTTGATGCATTTTCGTAAGGGTAAATGAAGTCTGAAATTTCTAAGTGAAAATTACAAACTTCAGACACCTTTTTAAACTTCAAATCCACTACACGTTTAAAATGTATTGCATTGCAGGAAAGTTTTCCTCCAACAGGGGGATCAAATTAATATCCTACATCTGTACTTACACATGGGTTGGGCAGACACAAATATACATGCAAACACACACACACACACACACACACACACACACACACACACACACACACACACACACACACACACACACACACACACACACACACACACACACACACACACACACACACACACACACACACACACACACACGCGGGTGTACTGTATGATGGAGAATGTATGCAGTCACTACAGTAAGTCGCTCTGGATAAGAGCGTCTGCTAAATGACTCAAAGAAATGTATCTAGGTACTCACTCATGCATGTATACACACTCATTCATGCTAACACTTGCACAGACATGCACAGACACGTGCTGCATAGGCTATTTGCGATAGATTGGTTTTGCCATTACATTTAGCCGTTAGTCTCTGCTGGGGCCCTGTACATGTCTCATCACCACTGACTTATGGCCCTTGAGATAGGAGATGAGATATCTACACGTCTGAAGTGCCCACGGATGCAACAGTGAGAAATGTACGTCACATGGCCTGGTCGAAGATAGTTATCCTATCCCAGCAAACATCTTCTTATCCAGATTGACATATAGTTTAAACAGTATGTACAACTTCAATAGCAATAATATCTGTGAACTCCTAAAACAGAACAAACGTTTAACAAAGGAAGAAAGAATGCCCCTACAGCAGCTTACGCAGAGGTAGTTGTGTGTTATCTGGGACTGAAGGCTCTCAGCCATATGATAGATAGATGTGAAATGGATGTTTTGACTGGTGAGCTACTCAAGTTTCCTCCCATGTGTTTCACTCGCTGGTTTGTTGACACTTGGCCTTCCTCTCTCTCTCTCTCTCTCTCTCTCTCTCTCTCTCTCTCTCTCTCTCTCTCTCTCTCTCTCTCTCTCTCTCTCTCTCTCTCTCTCTCTCTCTCTCTCTCTCTCTCTCTCTCTCTCTCTCTCTCTCAAAATACACTCATTTTCATGCTAATAAAACACAAGCTCCTCTTCAGTCAGCACGGTGAAGGCTTTTGTGCTCTGCAACATATTAGCTCATTTACATCACAGAGGCTCCCCAAAAGTGTCCATTCTAGACACGTTGCTTTAGACTGCAAGACAACACATTTTCATTTTATTCAAATCATTACAAACTGTGCCTCATGTCTCAATCCATTTGAATGGAAGAGTAAAGATCCTAATTCCTAGGCACATGTTATGTTATTGAGATTATGTTTGAGAAATGTGTTTGTGTTATTCATATGTTTATTAGAGTTGACATTGATGCATTACTTTTAAATGGTAGGATAGGTTAGCTACATCAGTGAGCAGTCCTTGCTGTTAATAGCAATTAGCAATATAACAATCACAAGGCGGCATAAACACTTCTCCGTGGATCCTGTTCATTATCGGTGCAATAGCTGCACAGCTAAAATATTGCGAGCCAAAACAATTTGATGAAGCTGAAAATGATCCACAAGCATATCTCTTAGGAATCGGATAGGCAAAACAAATTAAAACCATCTGGGAAAAGAAATGTATGTTTGCTTACTTGTCCAAAACAGAGCCAGGCGATGTGTGTTTGGGACACACTCTCAGCCATGTAGTTATGTCGTACAGCCCTACTACTAATTAATGAGACTGAAGAAGCCTCACCAAACGCCTCACCCAAGGCCAAGCATAATCCGCCACCATCTCCTCAATGTACAAAGTGGGATAATAGCAATATACTGTAAGAGAAGTATTTCACGACCCCGAGACGCAAAGGGATTCAATTATAATCAGAGTGGATGAATTCATCTATAATATTTATTCCTTTTATGAGTGCGACGGAGGGAGACAAGGAGGCAGCGTCAGGAAGGTTATGTGTGTGCCGGCTCGCCTTTGTTTTGATAAAAGGGTGGGCATGCCTGGGGAGCGACTCTCAACAAGCCCCCAAGACAACGCTAGGCAGAAGGTTATTGCTGATATCAAATGGGCAGAATGCAATTATAAGTCACAACAAATAATTAAGGGGGATGATAATAAGGGAAATTAACATTTTCATTGTGCACGTTTTATTGTCTGGGTGTTCATTGTAATGGAGGCTTTGAGCGCCGGCTGAATAAATTAACGTGTGTGCAGGGCTCTCCTCCTGTGTGGGGTGGAGATGTAGCCAGTGAATAATAAGCAGGGAGAACGCTGGGGCACAGGGATGGGATGGAATGGAATGGAAGGGGCTGTGTGTATTTATGTGTGTGTGTGTGAAGGGTGTGTGTGTGTGTGTGTGTGTGTGTGTGTGTGTGTGTGTGTGTGTGTGTGTGTGTGTGTGTGTGTGTGTGTGTGTGTGTGTGTGTGTGTGTGTGTGTGTGTGTGTGTGTGTGTGTGTGTGTGTGTGTGTGTGTGTGTGACGGGGGTGTGACGGGGGTGTGAGGCAGAGACGCCGTCATCAATGGAACCGTTAAATGTGCAGACGTGACACCCTGTCCCAACCTAAACACACACACTCCGCTATGGGACAGGCTCTGAAAATTTCAGACCGATATTCTCCGAAAACCTCCCAAAAGTAGCTAGCAACGTTTATATGAAAAGTTTCGTCTCACCATCATCAATGTGACAATTAAACCCCAAAATGAGGGTTAGGGATTGTCATTGTTGAGACATGTTTGGACTTTTGGCTCCTAAACAAAATCATGAATGAAAACAGTATAGCTGAAATATGTCTATGTGTATAGATCGGTCTTGGCCCATAGCGCGGCTCCCTGCGTGGAACGGCTGTTATCCCAGAAACTTGACCCTGGTTGCCTTGTGTTTTGACTGACACTTCTCAGGATGTTTCCGTGCTCACTGGGGTGAAGCGTTCCCGGTGTTCCCGGGTGGTAGTGGTGGGGGTATTCCCTGGCGTTTGAACTCTTCCCTGATTGGCATGACCGGTTTTGGGGTGGCCCCCCTGTCGGTGGCGATTGCAGGAAATTGTAACACCCCTACATGTTTAGGAAGCGACAGTGCCAGCGTATTGTTCCCCCACAATAGAGGCCAGACAGAGGGAAAGAAAGGTCGAGGGATATCAAACAATGATGAGGAGGAAGCCTCGGACGTTTCGGGCTCCTCTCCTTTCATGCGAGGTGTCTAGACAGCAATGTCCCACACAGTGTCACTTCTCCAAAAAAGAGAAGAAAAGGGAAAAAAGAAGGGTCATGGCTTTAGTGAGCTACAACCATGTTTGTGGTCTTCAGTGAGCTACAGCCATGTCTGTGGTCTTCAGAGAGCTACAGCCATGGCTGTGGTCTTCAGTGAGCTACAGCCATGTCTGTGGTCTTCAGTGAGATACAGCCATGTCTGTGGTCTTCAGTGAGCTACAGCCATGTCTGTGGTCTTCAGTGAGCTACATCCATGTCGGTGGTGGTTAGTGAGCTACAGCCGTGTCTGTGATCTTTAGTGAGCTACAGCCATGTCTGTTGTCTTTAGTGAGCTACAGCCATGTCTGTTGTCTTTAGTGAGCTACAGCCATGTGTATGGTATTTAGTGAGCTACAGCCATGTCTGTGGTCTTTAATGAGCTACAGCCATGTCGGTGGTGGTTAGTGAGCTACAGCCATGTCTGTGGTGTTCAGTGAGCTACAGCCATGTCTGTGGTGTTTAGTGAGCTATAGCCATGTCTGTGGTGTTCAGTGAGCTACAGCCATGCCTGTGGTGTTTAGTGAGCTACAGCCATGCCTGTTGTCTTTAGTGAGCTACAGCCATGTCTATGGTATTTAGTGAGCTACAGTCATGTCTGTGGTCTTTAGTGAGCTACAGCCATGTCTGTGGTGTTTAGTGAGCTACAGCCATGCCTGTTGTCTTTAGTGAGCTACAGCCATGTCTATGGTATTTAGTGAGCTACAGTCATGTCTGTGGTCTTTAGTGAGCTACAGCCATGTCTGTGGTGTTTAGTGAGCTACAGCCATGTCTGTGGTGTTTAGTGAGCTACAGCCATGTCTGTGGTCTTTAGTGAGCTACAGCCATGTCTATGGTGTTTAGTGAGCTACAGCCATGTCTGTGGTCTTTAGTGAGCTACAGCCATGTCTATGGTGTTTAATGAGCTACAGCCATGTCTGTGGTCTTTAGTGAGCTACAGCCATGTCTATGGTATTTAGTGAGCTACAGCCATGTCTGTGGTGTTTAGTGAGCTACAACAGCCATGTCTATGGTATTTAGTAGCTACAGCCATGGCTGTGGTCTTTAGTGAGCTACAGCCATGTCTATGGTGTTTAATGAGCTACAGCCATGTCTGTGGTCTTTAATGAGCTACAGCCATGTCTATGGTATTTAATGAGCTACAGCCATGTCTGTGGTCTTTAGTGAGCTACAGTCATGTCTGTGGTGTTTAGTGAGCTACAGCCATGTCTATGGTGTTTAGTGAGCTACAGCCATGTCTGTTGTCTTTAGTGAGCTACAGCCATGTGTATGGTATTTAGTGAGCTACAGCCATGTCTGTGGTCTTTAATGAGCTACAGCCATGTCGGTGGTGGTTAGTGAGCTACAGCCATGTCTGTGGTGTTCAGTGAGCTACAGCCATGTCTGTGGTGTTTAGTGAGCTATATCCATGTCTGTGGTGTTCAGTGAGCTACAGCCATGTCTGTGGTGTTTAGTGAGCTACAGCCATGCCTGTTGTCTTTAGTGAGCTACAGCCATGTCTATGGTATTTAGTGAGCTACAGTCATGTCTGTGGTCTTTAGTGAGCTACAGCCATGTCTGTGGTGTTTAGTGAGCTACAGCCATGTCTGTGGTGTTTAGTGAGCTACAGCCATGTCTGTGGTCTTTAGTGAGCTACAGCCATGTCTGTGGTCTTTAGTGAGCTACAGCCATGTCTATGGTGTTTAGTGAGCTACAGCCATGTCTGTGGTGTTTAGTGAGCTATAGCCATGTCTGTGGTCTTTAGTGAGCTACAGCCATGTCTATGGTGTTTAGTGAGCTACAGCCATGTCTGTGGTCTTTAGTGAGCTACAGCCATGTCTGTTGTGTTTAGTGAGCTACAGCCATGTCTGTGGTGTTTAGTGAGCTACAGTCATGTCTGTGGTCTTTAGTGAGCTACAGCCATGTCTATGGTGTTTAGTGAGCTACAGCCATGTCTGTGGTCTTTAGTGAGCTACAGCCATGTCTATGGTGTTTAATGAGCTACAGTCATGTCTGTGGTCTTTAATGAGCTACAGCCATGTCTATGGTATTTAGTAGCTACAGCCATCTCTGTGGTCTTTAGTGAGCTACAACCATGTCTATGGTGTTTAGTGAGCTACAGCCATGTCTGTGGTGTTTAGTGAGCTACAGCCATGTCTATGGTATTTAGTAGCTACAGCCATGTCTGTGGTGTTTAATGAGCTACAGCCATGTCTATGGTGTTTAATGAGCTACAGCCATGTCTATGGTATTTAATAGCTACAGCCATGTCTGTGGTGTTTAATGAGCTACAGCCATGTCTGTGGTCTTTAGTGAGCTACAGCCATGTCTATGGTGTTTAGTGAGCTACAGCCTTGTCTGTTGTCTTTAGTGAGCTACAGCCATGTCTGTTGTCTTTTGTGAGCTACAGCCATGTCTGTGGTGTTTAGTGAGCTACAGCCATGTCTGTTGTCTTTAGTGAGCTACAGCCATGTCTATGGTATTTAGTAAGCTACAGCCATGTCTATGGTGTTTAATGAGCTACAGCCATGTCTGTGGTCTTTAATGAGCTACAGCCATGTCTGTGGTCTTTAGTGAGCTACAGCCATGTCTGTGGTGTTTAGTAGCTACAGCCATGTCTGTGGTCTTTAGTGAGCTACAGCCATGTCTATGGTGTTTAGTGAGCTACAGCCATGTCTGTGGTCTTTAATGAGCTACAGCCATGTCTGTGGTCTTTAGTCAGCTACAGCCATGTCTATGGTGTTTAGTGAGCTACAGCCATGTCTGTGGTCTTTAGTGAGCTACAGCCATGTCTATGGTGTTTAGTGAGCTACAGCCATGTCTGTTGTCTTTAGTGAGCTACAGCCATGTCTATGGTATTTAGTAGCTACAGCCATGTCTGTGGTCTTTAGTGAGCTACAGCCATGTCTATGGTCTTTAGTGAGCTACAGCCATGGCTGTGGTCTTCAGTGAGCTACAGCCATGTCTGTGGTCTTCAGTGAGATACAGCCATGTCTGTGGTCTTCAGTGAGCTACATCCATGTCGGTGGTGGTTAGTGAGCTACAGCCGTGTCTGTGATCTTTAGTGAGCTACAGCCATGTCGGTGGTGGTTAGTGAGCTACAGCCATGTCTGTGGTGTTCAGTGAGCTACAGCCATGTCTGTGGTCTTTAGTGAGCTACAGCCATGTCTATGGTGTTTAATGAGCTACAGCCATGTCTGTGGTCTTTAGTGAGCTACAGCCATTTCTATGGTATTTAGTGAGCTACAGCCATGTCTGTGGTGTTTAGTGAGCTACAACAGCCATGTCTATGGTATTTAGTAGCTACAGCCATGGCTGTGGTCTTTAGTGAGCTACAGCCATGTCTATGGTGTTTAATGAGCTACAGCCATGTCTGTGGTCTTTAATGAGCTACAGCCATGTCTATGGTATTTAATGAGCTACAGCCATGTCTGTGGTCTTTAGTGAGCTACAGCCATGTCTGTGGTGTTTAGTGAGCTACAGCCATGTCTATGGTGTTTAGTGAGCTACAGCCATGTCTGTGGTGTTCAGTGAGCTACAGCCATGTCTGTGGTGTTTAGTGAGCTATAGCCATGTATGTGGTGTTCAGTGAGCTACAGCCATGTCTGTGGTGTTTAGTGAGCTACAGCCATGCCTGTTGTCTTTAGTGAGCTACAGCCATGTCTATGGTATTTAGTGAGCTACAGTCATGTCTGTGGTCTTTAGTGAGCTACAGCCATGTCTGTGGTGTTTAGTGAGCTACAGCCATGTCTGTGGTGTTTAGTGAGCTACAGCCATGTCTGTGGTCTTTAGTGAGCTACAGCCATGTATATGGTGTTTAGTGAGCTACAGCCATGTCTGTGGTCTTTAGTGAGCTACAGCCATGTATATGGTGTTTAATGAGCTACAGCCATGTCTGTGGTCTTTAGTGAGCTACAGCCATGTCTATGGTATTTAGTGAGCTACAGCCATGTCTATGGTGTTTAGTGAGCTACAGCCATGTCTGTTGTCTTTAGTGAGCTACAGCCATGTGTATGGTATTTAGTGAGCTACAGCCATGTCTGTGGTCTTTAATGAGCTACAGCCATGTCTATGGTATTTAGTAGCTACAGCCATGTCTGTGGTCTTTAGTGAGCTACAGCCATGTCTATGGTGTTTAGTGAGCTACAGCCATGTCTGTTGTCTTTAGTGAGCTACAGCCATGTCTATGGTATTTAGTAGCTACAGCCATGTCTGTGGTGTTTAATGAGCTACAGCCATGTCTATGGTGTTTAATGAGCTACAGCCATGTCTATGGTATTTAATAGCTACAGCCATGTCTGTGGTGTTTAATGAGCTACAGCCATGTCTGTGGTCTTTAGTGAGCTACAGCCATGTCTATGGTGTTTAGTGAGCTACAGCCATGTCTGTTGTCTTTAGTGAGCTACAGCCATGTCTGTTGTCTTTTGTGAGCTACAGCCATGTCTGTGGTGTTTAGTGAGCTACAGCCATGTCTGTTGTCTTTAGTGAGCTACAGCCATGTCTATGGTATTTAGTGAGCTACAGCCATGTCTATGGTGTTTAATGAGCTACAGCCATGTCTGTGGTCTTTAATGAGCTACAGCCATGTCTGTGGTCTTTAGTGAGCTACAGCCATGTCTGTGGTGTTTAGTAGCTACAGCCATGTCTGTGGTCTTTAGTGAGCTACAGCCATGTATATGGTGTTTAGTGAGCTACAGCCATGTCTGTGGTCTTTAATAAGCTACAGCCATGTCTGTGGTCTTTAGTGAGCTACAGCCATGTCTATGGTGTTTAGTGAGCTACAGCCATGTCTGTGGTCTTTAATGAGCTACAGCCATGTCTGTGGTCTTTAGTGAGCTACAGCCATGTCTATGGTGTTTAGTGAGCTACAGCCATGTCTGTTGTCTTTAGTGAGCTACAGCCATGTCTATGGTATTTAGTAGCTACAGCCATGTCTGTGGTCTTTAGTGAGCTACAGCCATGTCGGTGGTGGTTAGTGAGCTACAGCCATGTCTGTGGTGTTCAGTGAGTTACAGCCATGTCTGTGGTGTTTAGTGAGCTATAGCCATGTCTGTGGTGTTCAGTGAGCTACAGCCATGTCTGTGGTGTTTAGTGAGCTATAGCCATGCCTGTTGTCTTTAGTGAGCTACAGCCATGTCTATGGTATTTAGTGAGCTACAGTCATGTCTGTGGTCTTTAGTGAGCTACAGCCATGTCTGTGGTGTTTAGTGAGCTACAGCCATGTCTGTGGTCTTTAGTGAGCTACAGCCATGTCTATGGTGTTTAGTGAGCTACAGCCATGTCTGTGGTGTTTAGTGAGCTATAGCCATGTCTGTTGTCTTTAGTGAGCTACAGCCATGTCTATGGTATTTAGTGAGCTACAGTCATGTCTGTGGTGTTTAGTGAGCTACAGCCATGTCTGTGGTGTTTAGTGAGCTACAGCCATGTATGTGGTGTTTAGTGAGCTACAGCCATGTCTGTGGTCTTTAGTGAGCTACAGCCATGTCTATGGTGTTTAGTGAGCCACAGCCATGTCTGTGGTCTTTAGTGAGCTACAGCCATGTCTATGGTGTTTAATGAGCTACAGCCATGTCTGTGGTCTTTAGTGAGCTACAGCCATGTCTATGGTATTTAGTGAGCTACAGCCATGTCTGTGGTGTTTAGTGAGCTACAACAGCCATGTCTATGGTATTTAGTAGCTACAGCCATGGCTTTGGTCTTTAGTGGGCTACAGCCATGTCTATGGTGTTTAATGAGCTACAGCCATGTCTGTGGTCTTTAATGAGCTACAGCCATGTCTATGGTATTTAATGAGCTACAGCCATGTCTGTGGTCTTTAGTGAGCTACAGCCATGTCTGTGGTGTTTAGTGAGCTACAGCCATGTCTATGGTGTTTAGTGAGCTACAGCCATGTCTGTTGTCTTTAGTGAGCTACAGCCATGTGTATGGTATTTAGTGAGCTACAGTCATGTCTGTGGTCTTTAGTGAGCTACAGCCATGTCTGTGGTGTTTAGTGAGCTACAGCCATGTCTGTGGTCTTTAATGAGCTACAGCCATGTCGGTGGTGGTTAGTGAGCTACAGCCATGTCTGTGGTGTTCAGTGAGCTACAGCCATGTCTGTGGTGTTTAGTGAGCTATAGCCATGTCTGTGGTGTTCAGTGAGCTACAGCCATGTCTGTGGTGTTTAGTGAGCTACAGCCATGCCTGTTGTCTTTAGTGAGCTACAGCCATGTCTATGGTATTTAGTGAGCTACAGTCATGTCTGTGGTCTTCAGTGAGCTACAGCCATGTCTGTGGTGTTTAGTGAGCTACAGCCATGTCTGTGGTGTTTAGTGAGCTACAGCCATGTCTGTGGTCTTTAGTGAGCTACAGCCATGTCTATGGTGTTTAGTGAGCTACAGCCATGTCTGTGGTCTTTAGTGAGCTACAGCCATGTCTATGGTGTTTAATGAGCTACAGCCATGTCGGTGGTCTTTAGTGAGCTACAGCCATGTCTATGGTATTTAGTGAGCTACAGCCATGTCTGTGGTGTTTAGTGAGCTACAACAGCCATGTCTATGGTATTTAGTAGCTACAGCCATGGCTGTGGTCTTTAGTGAGCTACAGCCATGTCTATGGTGTTTAATGAGCTACAGCCATGTCTGTGGTCTTTAATGAGCTACAGCCATGTCTATGGTATTTAATGAGCTACAGCCATGTCTGTGGTCTTTAGTGAGCTACAGCCATGTCTGTGGTGTTTAGTGAGCTACAGCCATGTCTATGGTGTTTAGTGAGCTACAGCCATGTCTGTTGTCTTTAGTGAGCTACAGCCATGTGTATGGTATTTAGTGAGCTACAGCCATGTCTGTGGTCTTTAATGAGCTACAGCCATGTCGGTGGTGGTTAGTGAGCTACAGCCATGTATGTGGTGTTCAGTGAGCTACAGCCATGTCTGTGGTGTTTAGTGAGCTATAGCCATGTCTGTGGTGTTCAGTGAGCTACAGCCATGTCTGTGGTGTTTAGTGAGCTACAGCCATGCCTGTTGTCTTTAGTGAGCTACAGCCATGTCTATGGTATTTAGTGAGCTACAGTCATGTCTGTGGTCTTTAGTGAGCTACAGCCATGTCTGTGGTGTTTAGTGAGCTACAGCCATGTCTGTGGTGTTTAGTGAGCTACAGCCATGGCTGTGGTCTTTAGTGAGCTACAGCCATGTCTATGGTGTTTAGTGAGCTACAGCCATGTCTGTGGTGTTTAGTGAGCTATAGCCATGTCTGTGGTCTTTAGTGAGCTACAGCCATGTCTATGGTGTTTAGTGAGCTACAGCCATGTCTGTGGTCTTTAGTGAGCTACAGCCATGTCTATGGTGTTTAGTGAGCTACAGCCATGTCTGTTGTCTTTAGTGAGCTCCAGCCATGTGTATGGTATTTAGTGAGCTACAGCCATGTCTGTGGTCTTTAATGAGCTAGAGCCATGTCGGTGGTGGTTAGTGAGCTACAGCCATGTCTGTGGTGTTCAGTGAGCTACAGCCATGTCTGTGGTGTTTAGTGAGCTATAGCCATGTCTGTGGTCTTTAGTGAGCTACAGCCATGTCTATGGTGTTTAGTGAGCTACAGCCATGTCTGTGGTCTTTAGTGAGCTACAGCCATGTCTATGGTGTTTAGTGAGCTACAGCCATGTCTGTTGTCTTTAGTGAGCTACAGCCATGTCTGTGGTCTTTAGTGAGCTACAGCCATGTCTGTTGTGTTTAGTGAGCTACAGCCATGTCTGTGGTGTTTAGTGAGCTACAGTCATGTCTGTGGTCTTTAGTGAGCTACAGCCATGTCTATGGTGTTTAGTGAGCTACAGCCATGTCTGTGGTCTTTAGTGAGCTACAGCCATGTCTATGGTGTTTAATGAGCTACAGTCATGTCTGTGGTCTTTAATGAGCTACAGCCATGTCTATGGTATTTAGTAGCTACAGCCATCTCTGTGGTCTTTAGTGAGCTACAACCATGTCTATGGTGTTTAGTGAGCTACAGCCATGTCTGTGGTGTTTAGTGAGCTACAGCCATGTCTATGGTATTTAGTAGCTACAGCCATGTCTGTGGTGTTTAATGAGCTACAGCCATGTCTATGGTGTTTAATGAGCTACAGCCATGTCTATGGTATTTAATAGCTACAGCCATGTCTGTGGTGTTTAATGAGCTACAGCCATGTCTGTGGTCTTTAGTGAGCTACAGCCATGTCTATGGTGTTTAGTGAGCTACAGCCTTGTCTGTTGTCTTTAGTGAGCTACAGCCATGTCTGTTGTCTTTTGTGAGCTACAGCCATGTCTGTGGTGTTTAGTGAGCTACAGCCATGTCTGTTGTCTTTAGTGAGCTACAGCCATGTCTATGGTATTTAGTGAGCTACAGCCATGTCTATGGTGTTTAATGAGCTACAGCCATGTCTGTGGTCTTTAATGAGCTACAGCCATGTCTGTGGTCTTTAGTGAGCTACAGCCATGTCTGTGGTGTTTAGTAGCTACAGCCATGTCTGTGGTCTTTAGTGAGCTACAGCCATGTCTATGGTGTTTAGTGAGCTACAGCCATGTCTGTGGTCTTTAATGAGCTACAGCCATGTCTGTGGTCTTTAGTGAGCTACAGCCATGTCTATGGTGTTTAGTGAGCTACAGCCATGTCTGTGGTCTTTAGTGAGCTACAGCCATGTCTATGGTGTTTAGTGAGCTACAGCCATGTCTGTTGTCTTTAGTGAGCTACAGCCATGTCTATGGTATTTAGTAGCTACAGCCATGTCTGTGGTCTTTAGTGAGCTACAGCCATGTCTATGGTCTTTAGTGAGCTACAGCCATGGCTGTGGTCTTCAGTGAGCTACAGCCATGTCTGTGGTCTTCAGTGAGATACAGCCATGTCTGTGGTCTTCAGTGAGCTACATCCATGTCGGTGGTGGTTAGTCAGCTACAGCCGTGTCTGTGATCTTTAGTGAGCTACAGCCATGTCGGTGGTGGTTAGTGAGCTACAGCCATGTCTGTGGTGTTCAGTGAGCTACAGCCATGTCTGTGGTGTTTAGTGAGCTACAGCCATGTCTATGGTGTTTAGTGAGCTACAGCCATGTCTGTTGTCTTTAGTGAGCTACAGCCATGTGTATGGTATTTAGTGAGCTACAGTCATGTCTGTGGTCTTTAGTGAGCTACAGCCATGTCTGTGGTGTTTAGTGAGCTACAGCCATGTCTGTGGTCTTTAATGAGCTACAGCCATGTCGGTGGTGGTTAGTGAGCTACAGCCATGTCTGTGGTGTTCAGTGAGCTACAGCCATGTCTGTGGTGTTTAGTGAGCTATAGCCATGTCTGTGGTGTTCAGTGAGCTACAGCCATGTCTGTGGTGTTTAGTGAGCTACAGCCATGCCTGTTGTCTTTAGTGAGCTACAGCCATGTCTGTGGTCTTTAGTGAGCTACAGTCATGTCTGTGGTGTTTAGTGAGCTACAGCCATGTCTATGGTGTTTAGTGAGCTACAGCCATGTCTGTTGTCTTTAGTGAGCTACAGCCATGTGTATGGTATTTAGTGAGCTACAGCCATGTCTGTGGTCTTTAATGAGCTACAGCCATGTCGGTGGTGGTTAGTGAGCTACAGCCATGTCTGTGGTGTTCAGTGAGCTACAGCCATGTCTGTGGTGTTTAGTGAGCTATATCCATGTCTGTGGTGTTCAGTGAGCTACAGCCATGTCTGTGGTGTTTAGTGAGCTACAGCCATGCCTGTTGTCTTTAGTGAGCTACAGCCATGTCTATGGTATTTAGTGAGCTACAGTCATGTCTGTGGTCTTTAGTGAGCTACAGCCATGTCTGTGGTGTTTAGTGAGCTACAGCCATGTCTGTGGTGTTTAGTGAGCTACAGCCATGTCTGTGGTCTTTAGTGAGCTACAGCCATGTCTGTGGTCTTTAGTGAGCTACAGCCATGTCTATGGTGTTTAGTGAGCTACAGCCATGTCTGTGGTCTTTAGTGAGCTACAGCCATGTCTATGGTGTTTAATGAGCTACAGTCATGTCTGTGGTCTTTAATGAGCTACAGCCATGTCTATGGTATTTAGTAGCTACAGCCATCTCTGTGGTCTTTAGTGAGCTACAACCATGTCTATGGTGTTTAGTGAGCTACAGCCATGTCTGTGGTGTTTAGTGAGCTACAGCCATGTCTATGGTATTTAGTAGCTACAGCCATGTCTGTGGTGTTTAATGAGCTACAGCCATGTCTATGGTGTTTAATGAGCTACAGCCATGTCTATGGTATTTAATAGCTACAGCCATGTCTGTGGTGTTTAATGAGCTACAGCCATGTCTGTGGTCTTTAGTGAGCTACAGCCATGTCTATGGTGTTTAGTGAGCTACAGCCTTGTCTGTTGTCTTTAGTGAGCTACAGCCATGTCTGTTGTCTTTTGTGAGCTACAGCCATGTCTGTGGTGTTTAGTGAGCTACAGCCATGTCTGTTGTCTTTAGTGAGCTACAGCCATGTCTATGGTATTTAGTGAGCTACAGCCATGTCTATGGTGTTTAATGAGCTACAGCCATGTCTGTGGTCTTTAATGAGCTACAGCCATGTCTGTGGTCTTTAGTGAGCTACAGCCATGTCTGTGGTGTTTAGTAGCTACAGCCATGTCTGTTGTCTTTAGTGAGCTACAGCCATGTCTATGGTGTTTAGTGAGCTACAGCCATGTCTGTGGTCTTTAATGAGCTACAGCCATGTCTGTGGTCTTTAGTGAGCTACAGCCATGTCTGTGGTCTTTAGTGAGCTACAGCCATGTCTATGGTGTTTAGTGAGCTACAGCCATGTCTGTTGTCTTTAGTGAGCTACAGCCATGTGTATGGTATTTAGTGAGCTACAGTCATGTCTGTGGTCTTTAGTGAGCTACAGCCATGTCTGTGGTGTTTAGTGAGCTACAGCCATGTCTGTGGTCTTTAATGAGCTACAGCCATGTCGGTGGTGGTTATTGAGCTACAGCCATGTCTGTGGTGTTCAGTGAGCTACAGCCATGTCTGTGGTGTTTAGTGAGCTATAGCCATGTCTGTGGTGTTCAGTGAGCTACAGCCATGTCTGTGGTGTTTAGTGAGCTACAGCCATGCCTGTTGTCTTTAGTGAGCTACAGCCATGTCTATGGTATTTAGTGAGCTACAGTCATGTCTGTGGTCTTCAGTGAGCTACAGCCATGTCTGTGGTGTTTAGTGAGCTACAGCCATGTCTGTGGTGTTTAGTGAGCTACAGCCATGTCTGTGGTCTTTAGTGAGCTACAGCCATGTCTATGGTGTTTAGTGAGCTACAGCCATGTCTGTGGTCTTTAGTGAGCTACAGCCATGTCTATGGTGTTTAATGAGCTACAGCCATGTCTGTGGTCTTTAGTGAGCTACAGCCATGTCTATGGTATTTAGTGAGCTACAGCCATGTCTGTGGTGTTTAGTGAGCTACAACAGCCATGTCTATGGTATTTAGTAGCTACAGCCATGGCTGTGGTCTTTAGTGAGCTACAGCCATGTCTATGGTGTTTAATGAGCTACAGCCATGTCTGTGGTCTTTAATGAGCTACAGCCATGTCTATGGTATTTAATGAGCTACAGCCATGTCTGTGGTCTTTAGTGAGCTACAGCCATGTCTGTGGTGTTTAGTGAGCTACAGCCATGTCTATGGTGTTTAGTGAGCTACAGCCATGTCTGTTGTCTTTAGTGAGCTACAGCCATGTGTATGGTATTTAGTGAGCTACAGCCATGTCTGTGGTCTTTAATGAGCTACAGCCATGTCGGTGGTGGTTAGTGAGCTACAGCCATGTATGTGGTGTTCAGTGAGCTACAGCCATGTCTGTGGTGTTTAGTGAGCTATAGCCATGTCTGTGGTGTTCAGTGAGCTACAGCCATGTCTGTGGTGTTTAGTGAGCTACAGCCATGCCTGTTGTCTTTAGTGAGCTACAGCCATGTCTATGGTATTTAGTGAGCTACAGTCATGTCTGTGGTCTTTAGTGAGCTACAGCCATGTCTGTGGTGTTTAGTGAGCTACAGCCATGTCTGTGGTGTTTAGTGAGCTACAGCCATGGCTGTGGTCTTTAGTGAGCTACAGCCATGTCTATGGTGTTTAGTGAGCTACAGCCATGTCTGTGGTCTTTAGTGAGCTATAGCCATGTCTGTGGTCTTTAGTGAGCTACAGCCATGTCTATGGTGTTTAGTGAGCTACAGCCATGTCTGTGGTCTTTAGTGAGCTACAGCCATGTCTATGGTGTTTAGTGAGCTACAGCCATGTCTGTTGTCTTTAGTGAGCTACAGCCATGTGTATGGTATTTAGTGAGCTACAGCCATGTCTGTGGTCTTTAATGAGCTAGAGCCATGTCGGTGGTGGTTAGTGAGCTACAGCCATGTCTGTGGTGTTCAGTGAGCTACAGCCATGTCTGTGGTGTTTAGTGAGCTATAGCCATGTCTGTGGTCTTTAGTGAGCTACAGCCATGTCTATGGTGTTTAGTGAGCTACAGCCATGTCTGTGGTCTTTAGTGAGCTACAGCCATGTCTATGGTGTTTAGTGAGCTACAGCCATGTCTGTTGTCTTTAGTGAGCTACAGCCATGTCTGTGGTCTTTAGTGAGCTACAGCCATGTCTGTTGTGTTTAGTGAGCTACAGCCATGTCTGTGGTGTTTAGTGAGCTACAGTCATGTCTGTGGTCTTTAGTGAGCTACAGCCATGTCTATGGTGTTTAGTGAGCTACAGCCATGTCTGTGGTCTTTAGTGAGCTACAGCCATGTCTATGGTGTTTAATGAGCTACAGTCATGTCTGTGGTCTTTAATGAGCTACAGCCATGTCTATGGTATTTAGTAGCTACAGCCATCTCTGTGGTCTTTAGTGAGCTACAACCATGTCTATGGTGTTTAGTGAGCTACAGCCATGTCTGTGGTGTTTAGTGAGCTACAGCCATGTCTATGGTATTTAGTAGCTACAGCCATGTCTGTGGTGTTTAATGAGCTACAGCCATGTCTATGGTGTTTAATGAGCTACAGCCATGTCTATGGTATTTAATAGCTACAGCCATGTCTGTGGTGTTTAATGAGCTACAGCCATGTCTGTGGTCTTTAGTGAGCTACAGCCATGTCTATGGTGTTTAGTGAGCTACAGCCTTGTCTGTTGTCTTTAGTGAGCTACAGCCATGTCTGTTGTCTTTTGTGAGCTACAGCCATGTCTGTGGTGTTTAGTGAGCTACAGCCATGTCTGTTGTCTTTAGTGAGCTACAGCCATGTCTATGGTATTTAGTGAGCTACAGCCATGTCTATGGTGTTTAATGAGCTACAGCCATGTCTGTGGTCTTTAATGAGCTACAGCCATGTCTGTGGTCTTTAGTGAGCTACAGCCATGTCTGTGGTGTTTAGTAGCTACAGCCATGTCTGTGGTCTTTAGTGAGCTACAGCCATGTCTATGGTGTTTAGTGAGCTACAGCCATGTCTGTGGTCTTTAATGAGCTACAGCCATGTCTGTGGTCTTTAGTGAGCTACAGCCATGTCTATGGTGTTTAGTGAGCTACAGCCATGTCTGTGGTCTTTAGTGAGCTACAGCCATGTCTATGGTGTTTAGTGAGCTACAGCCATGTCTGTTGTCTTTAGTGAGCTACAGCCATGTCTATGGTATTTAGTAGCTACAGCCATGTCTGTGGTCTTTAGTGAGCTACAGCCATGTCTATGGTCTTTAGTGAGCTACAGCCATGGCTGTGGTCTTCAGTGAGCTACAGCCATGTCTGTGGTCTTCAGTGAGATACAGCCATGTCTGTGGTCTTCAGTGAGCTACATCCATGTCGGTGGTGGTTAGTGAGCTACAGCCGTGTCTGTGATCTTTAGTGAGCTACAGCCATGTCGGTGGTGGTTAGTGAGCTACAGCCATGTCTGTGGTGTTCAGTGAGCTACAGCCATGTCTGTGGTCTTTAGTGAGCTACAGCCATGTCTATGGTGTTTAATGAGCTACAGCCATGTCTGTGGTCTTTAGTGAGCTACAGCCATTTCTATGGTATTTAGTGAGCTACAGCCATGTCTGTGGTGTTTAGTGAGCTACAACAGCCATGTCTATGGTATTTAGTAGCTACAGCCATGGCTGTGGTCTTTAGTGAGCTACAGCCATGTCTATGGTGTTTAATGAGCTACAGCCATGTCTGTGGTCTTTAATGAGCTACAGCCATGTCTATGGTATTTAATGAGCTACAGCCATGTCTGTGGTCTTTAGTGAGCTACAGCCATGTCTGTGGTGTTTAGTGAGCTACAGCCATGTCTATGGTGTTTAGTGAGCTACAGCCATGTCTGTGGTGTTCAGTGAGCTACAGCCATGTCTGTGGTGTTTAGTGAGCTATAGCCATGTATGTGGTGTTCAGTGAGCTACAGCCATGTCTGTGGTGTTTAGTGAGCTACAGCCATGCCTGTTGTCTTTAGTGAGCTACAGCCATGTCTATGGTATTTAGTGAGCTACAGTCATGTCTGTGGTCTTTAGTGAGCTACAGCCATGTCTGTGGTGTTTAGTGAGCTACAGCCATGTCTGTGGTGTTTAGTGAGCTACAGCCATGTCTGTGGTCTTTAGTGAGCTACAGCCATGTATATGGTGTTTAGTGAGCTACAGCCATGTCTGTGGTCTTTAGTGAGCTACAGCCATGTATATGGTGTTTAATGAGCTACAGCCATGTCTGTGGTCTTTAGTGAGCTACAGCCATGTCTATGGTATTTAGTGAGCTACAGCCATGTCTGTGGTGTTTAGTGAGCTACAACAGCCATGTCTATGGTATTTAGTAGCTACAGCCATGGCTGTGGTCTTTAGTGAGCTACAGCCATGTCTATGGTGTTTAATGAGCTACAGCCATGTCTGTGGTCTTTAATGAGCTACAGCCATGTCTATGGTATTTAATGAGCTACAGCCATGTCTGTGGTCTTTAGTGAGCTACAGCCATGTCTGTGGTGTTTAGTGAGCTACTGCCATGTCTATGGTGTTTAGTGAGCTACAGCCATGTCTGTTGTCTTTAGTGAGCTACAGCCATGTGTATGGTATTTAGTGAGCTACAGCCATGTCTGTGGTCTTTAATGAGCTACAGCCATGTCTATGGTATTTAGTAGCTACAGCCATGTCTGTGGTCTTTAGTGAGCTACAGCCATGTCTATGGTGTTTAGTGAGCTACAGCCATGTCTGTTGTCTTTAGTGAGCTACAGCCATGTCTATGGTATTTAGTAGCTACAGCCATGTCTGTGGTGTTTAATGAGCTACAGCCATGTCTATGGTGTTTAATGAGCTACAGCCATGTCTATGGTATTTAATAGCTACAGCCATGTCTGTGGTGTTTAATGAGCTACAGCCATGTCTGTGGTCTTTAGTGAGCTACAGCCATGTCTATGGTGTTTAGTGAGCTACAGCCATGTCTGTTGTCTTTAGTGAGCTACAGCCATGTCTGTTGTCTTTTGTGAGCTACAGCCATGTCTGTGGTGTTTAGTGAGCTACAGCCATGTCTGTTGTCTTTAGTGAGCTACAGCCATGTCTATGGTATTTAGTGAGCTACAGCCATGTCTATGGTGTTTAATGAGCTACAGCCATGTCTGTGGTCTTTAATGAGCTACAGCCATGTCTGTGGTCTTTAGTGAGCTACAGCCATGTCTGTGGTGTTTAGTAGCTACAGCCATGTCTGTGGTCTTTAGTGAGCTACAGCCATGTATATGGTGTTTAGTGAGCTACAGCCATGTCTGTGGTCTTTAATAAGCTACAGCCATGTCTGTGGTCTTTAGTGAGCTACAGCCATGTCTATGGTGTTTAGTGAGCTACAGCCATGTCTGTGGTCTTTAATGAGCTACAGCCATGTCTGTGGTCTTTAGTGAGCTACAGCCATGTCTATGGTGTTTAGTGAGCTACAGCCATGTCTGTTGTCTTTAGTGAGCTACAGCCATGTGTATGGTATTTAGTGAGCTACAGCCATGTCTGTGGTCTTTAGTGAGCTACAGCCATGTCGGTGGTGGTTAGTGAGCTACAGCCATGTCTGTGGTGTTCAGTGAGTTACAGCCATGTCTGTGGTGTTTAGTGAGCTATAGCCATGTCTGTGGTGTTCAGTGAGCTACAGCCATGTCTGTGGTGTTTAGTGAGCTATAGCCATGCCTGTTGTCTTTAGTGAGCTACAGCCATGTCTATGGTATTTAGTGAGCTACAGTCATGTCTGTGGTCTTTAGTGAGCTACAGCCATGTCTGTGGTGTTTAGTGAGCTACAGCCATGTCTGTGGTCTTTAGTGAGCTACAGCCATGTCTATGGTGTTTAGTGAGCTACAGCCATGTCTGTGGTGTTTAGTGAGCTATAGCCATGTCTGTTGTCTTTAGTGAGCTACAGCCATGTCTATGGTATTTAGTGAGCTACAGTCATGTCTGTGGTCTTTAGTGAGCTACAGCCATGTCTGTGGTGTTTAGTGAGCTACAGCCATGTATGTGGTGTTTAGTGAGCTACAGCCATGTCTGTGGTCTTTAGTGAGCTACAGCCATGTCTATGGTGTTTAGTGAGCCACAGCCATGTCTGTGGTCTTTAGTGAGCTACAGCCATGTCTATGGTGTTTAATGAGCTACAGCCATGTCTGTGGTCTTTAGTGAGCTACAGCCATGTCTATGGTATTTAGTGAACTACAGCCATGTCTATGGTGTTTAGTGAGCTACAACAGCCATGTCTATGGTATTTAGTAGCTACAGCCATGGCTGTGGCCTTTAGTGAGCTACAGTCATGTCTATGGTGTTTAATGAGCTACAGCCATGTCTGTGGTCTTTAATGAGCTACAGCCATGTCTATGGTATTTAATGAGCTACAGCCATGTCTGTGGTCTTTAGTGAGCTACAGCCATGTCTGTGGTGTTTAGTGAGCTACAGCCATGTCTATGGTGTTTAGTGAGCTACAGCCATGTCTGTTGTCTTTAGTGAGCTACAGCCATGTGTATGGTATTTAGTGAGCTACAGTCATGTCTGTGGTCTTTAGTGAGCTACAGCCATGTCTGTGGTGTTTAGTGAGCTACAGCCATGTCTGTGGTCTTTAATGAGCTACAGCCATGTCGGTGGTGGTTAGTGAGCTACAGCCATGTCTGTGGTCTTTAATGAGCTACAGCCATGTCGGTGGTGGTTAGTGAGCTACAGCCATGTCTGTGGTGTTCAGTGAGCTACAGCCATGTCTGTGGTGTTTAGTGAGCTATAGCCATGTCTGTGGTGTTCAGTGAGCTACAGCCATGTCTGTGGTGTTTAGTGAGCTACAGCCATGCCTGTTGTCTTTAGTGAGCTACAGCCATGTCTATGGTATTTAGTGAGCTACAGTCATGTCTGTGGTCTTCAGTGAGCTACAGCCATGTCTGTGGTGTTTAGTGAGCTACAGCCATGTCTGTGGTGTTTAGTGAGCTACAGCCATGTCTGTGGTCTTTAGTGAGCTACAGCCATGTCTATGGTGTTTAGTGAGCTACAGCCATGTCTGTGGTCTTTAGTGAGCTACAGCCATGTCTATGGTGTTTAATGAGCTACAGCCATGTCTGTGGTCTTTAGTGAGCTACAGCCATGTCTATGGTATTTAGTGAGCTACAGCCATGTCTGTGGTGTTTAGTGAGCTACAACAGCCATGTCTATGGTATTTAGTAGCTACAGCCATGGCTGTGGTCTTTAGTGAGCTACAGCCATGTCTATGGTGTTTAATGAGCTACAGCCATGTCTGTGGTCTTTAATGAGCTACAGCCATGTCTATGGTATTTAATGAGCTACAGCCATGTCTGTGGTCTTTAGTGAGCTACAGCCATGTCTGTGGTGTTTAGTGAGCTACAGCCATGTCTATGGTGTTTAGTGAGCTACAGCCATGTCTGTTGTCTTTAGTGAGCTACAGCCATGTGTATGGTATTTAGTGAGCTACAGCCATGTCTGTGGTCTTTAATGAGCTACAGCCATGTCGGTGGTGGTTAGTGAGCTACAGCCATGTATGTGGTGTTCAGTGAGCTACAGCCATGTCTGTGGTGTTTAGTGAGCTATAGCCATGTCTGTGGTGTTCAGTGAGCTACAGCCATGTCTGTGGTGTTTAGTGAGCTACAGCCATGCCTGTTGTCTTTAGTGAGCTACAGCCATGTCTATGGTATTTAGTGAGCTACAGTCATGTCTGTGGTCTTTAGTGAGCTACAGCCATGTCTGTGGTGTTTAGTGAGCTACAGCCATGTCTGTGGTGTTTAGTGAGCTACAGCCATGGCTGTGGTCTTTAGTGAGCTACAGCCATGTCTATGGTGTTTAGTGAGCTACAGCCATGTCTGTGGTGTTTAGTGAGCTATAGCCATGTCTGTGGTCTTTAGTGAGCTACAGCCATGTCTATGGTGTTTAGTGAGCTACAGCCATGTCTGTGGTCTTTAGTGAGCTACAGCCATGTCTATGGTGTTTAGTGAGCTACAGCCATGTCTGTTGTCTTTAGTGAGCTACAGCCATGTGTATGGTATTTAGTGAGCTACAGCCATGTCTGTGGTCTTTAATGAGCTAGAGCCATGTCGGTGGTGGTTAGTGAGCTACAGCCATGTCTGTGGTGTTCAGTGAGCTACAGCCATGTCTGTGGTGTTTAGTGAGCTATAGCCATGTCTGTGGTCTTTAGTGAGCTACAGCCATGTCTATGGTGTTTAGTGAGCTACAGCCATGTCTGTGGTCTTTAGTGAGCTACAGCCATGTCTATGGTGTTTAGTGAGCTACAGCCATGTCTGTTGTCTTTAGTGAGCTACAGCCATGTGTATGGTATTTAGTGAGCTACAGCCATGTCTGTGGTCTTTAATGAGCTACAGCCATGTCGGTGGTGGTTAGTGAGCTACAGCCATGTCTGTGGTGTTCAGTGAGCTACAGCCATGTCTGTGGTGTTTAGTGAGCTATAGCCATGTCTGTGGTGTTCAGTGAGCTACAGCCATGTCTGTGGTGTTTAGTGAGCTACAGCCATGCCTGTTGTCTTTAGTGAGCTACAGCCATGTCTATGGTATTTAGTGAGCTACAGTCATGTCTGTGGTCTTTAGTGAGCTACAGCCATGTCTGTGGTGTTTAGTGAGCTACAGCCATGTCTGTGGTGTTTAGTGAGCTACAGCCATGGCTGTGGTCTTTAGTGAGCTACAGCCATGTCTATGGTGTTTAGTGAGCTACAGCCATGTCTGTGGTGTTTAGTGAGCTATAGCCATGTCTGTGGTCTTTAGTGAGCTACAGCCATGTCTATGGTGTTTAGTGAGCTACAGCCATGTCTGTGGTCTTTAGTGAGCTACAGCCATGTCTATGGTGTTTAGTGAGCTACAGCCATGTCTGTTGTCTTTAGTGAGCTACAGCCATGTGTATGGTATTTAGTGAGCTACAGCCATGTCTGTGGTCTTTAATGAGCTACAGCCATGTCGGTGGTGGTTAGTGAGCTATAGCCATGTCTGTGGTGTTCAGTGAGCTACAGCCATGTCTGTGGTGTTTAGTGAGCTATAGCCATGTCTGTGGTCTTTAGTGAGCTACAGCCATGTCTATGGTGTTTAGTGAGCTACAGCCATGTCTGTGGTCTTTAGTGAGCTACAGCCATGTCTATGGTGTTTAGTGAGCTACAGCCATGTCTGTTGTCTTTAGTGAGCTACAGCCATGTGTATGGTATTTAGTGAGCTACAGCCATGTCTGTGGTCTTTAATGAGCTACAGCCATGTCGGTGGTGGTTAGTGAGCTACAGCCATGTCTGTGGTGTTCAGTGAGCTATAGCCATGTCTGTGGTGTTCAGTGAGCTACAGCCATGTCTGTGGTGTTTAGTGAGCTACAGCCATGCCTGTTGTCTTTAGTGAGCTACAGCCATGTCTATGGTGTTTAATGAGCTACAGCCATGTCTGTGGTCTTTAGTGAGCTACAGCCATGTCTATGGTATTTAGTGAGCTACAGCCATGTCTGTGGTGTTTAGTGAGCTACAACAGCCATGTCTATGGTATTTAGTAGCTACAGCCATGGCTGTGGCCTTTAGTGAGCTACAGTCATGTCTAAGGTGTTTAATGAGCTACAGCCATGTCTGTGGTCTTTAATGAGCTACAGCCATGTCTATGGTATTTAATGAGCTACAGCCATGTCTGTGGTCTTTAGTGAGCTACAGCCATGTCTGTGGTGTTTAGTGAGCTACAGCCATGTCTGTTGTCTTTAGTGAGCTACAGCCATGTGTATGGTATTTAGTGAGCTACAGTCATGTCTGTGGTCTTTAGTGAGCTACAGCCATGTCTGTGGTGTTTAGTGAGCTACAGCCATGTCTGTGGTCTTTAATGAGCTACAGCCATGTCGGTGGTGGTTAGTGAGCTACAGCCATGTCTGTGGTGTTCAGTGAGCTACAGCCATGTCTGTGGTGTTTAGTGAGCTATAGCCATGTCTGTGGTGTTCAGTGAGCTACAGCCATGTCTGTGGTGTTTAGTGAGCTACAGCCATGCCTGTTGTCTTTAGTGAGCTACAGCCATGTCTATGGTATTTAGTGAGCTACAGTCATGTCTGTGGTCTTTAGTGAGCTACAGCCATGTCTGTGGTGTTTAGTGAGCTACAGCCATGTCTGTGGTGTTTAGTGAGCTACAGCCATGTCTGTGGTCTTTAGTGAGCTACAGCCATGTCTATGGTGTTTAGTGAGCTACAGCCATGTCTGTGGTCTTTAGTGAGCTACAGCCATGTGTATGGTATTTAGTGAGCTACAGCCATGTCTGTGGTCTTTAATGAGCTAGAGCCATGTCGGTGGTGGTTAGTGAGCTACAGCCATGTCTGTGGTGTTCAGTGAGCTACAGCCATGTCTGTGGTGT